>NC_081384.1:2696913-2996913 GCF_030684315.1 Stegostoma tigrinum | reverse complement strand
TGGCTCATGTTCAGACAGAACATATGTGTTCTGCAGAGCAGTCACCCAGTCTGCATTCCATCTCCCCATTGTAGAGGAGACCTTGTTCTGAGTATTGTCTTTTGTATAAAATGGGTTACCGTTTGTACCATTGTTGAACAAGGATAGACAGATTTTGCTTATTCTATTGATGTATGTAAACAAATACCTGTTTTCTTAAAAGTGCTATTGAAATATTCTTTAAAAACATTTCCAGCAGTTTCATACAAAAGGTATTAATGATGTAACATTATAATGTAGATGGAGAATATGATACTAACTCATTTGAATTGAGATCTTTCGAACACAAAAACATGAGAACTATTGCTGGAGAATTTATTAGTCCAGAATCACTATTCCAACAACATGACTAAAATACCACTCATAGCCTATTCTAATGGAATACCTCACAATAGAGAAACTAATTGGGTCTTGTAAAAGCCCAAACAAAGAATAGAGATCAAGTACAGGGTGGTGTTTGTGATGATGGTGGGTTGACCTAGATTGGGAAGTCACTGATGGAAGTAGACAACACCAGAGTGTATTGCCTTTATCTGACTGATTCAAAACACAGAATGCCATGTCACTCACTCATCGTGATTCTTACAAACCTTTTACAATTTCCCAAATGCAACTATTTATTGAAAATGTGCCTGCCCCTTAGATAGGAAAATAATCAGTCTTTAAAGAATAGACCAGGGATCACAATATGTAGAATAACAGGAATGGGGCCTAACATGGGCAGGAGTGTATATATTTCTGTATGCTTAGCTCACAGGACACAGTTAATGTGGTGGTGGCACAGGGCAGTAGATGTAATTAACCAAATGACGTTCAGATCACCATTCAGCCCCAACAACAAAGGCAATGTTTCCACAGGGGTCCAAATATTAGTTGCATCTTCACCTTAATGGTCTTCTTTCAGGTCCAAACTCCAAGCGTAAGTACAATCAAATCCAACCATGTCTTTGTTCAATGATAATGGGAACTGCAGATGATGGAGAATTATACTCTCTGATGAAGGGTCTAGGCCCGAAACGTCAGCTTTTGTGCTCCTGAGATGCTGCTTGGCCTGCTGTGTTCATCCAGCTCCACACTTTGTTACCATGTCTTTGTTCAATGTCTGCATGTCAGTTCTGAGCAGGCGAAGGCTGTGAATGGAGTCCTGGCCAATATCCCTTCTCCCTGATCCAGTGTTACCCTCTTCACCTGGTCATCCTCCTTTAGGTGTCCTACCTCCAACCATCCCCTTTCCCACCTTCCTGTCACTGAGCCACCCACACGTTGATCCTCACCGCACATCCCCCCCCCCCCCATGGCCAATCAGAAAGTGAATAAATGCTTCATCATCCAATCAGGTGATGCTTTGCATTGACATTGCCATTTTGCTGACTCCTATATCTTCATAACTTGTAATACAGGGATTCATTTTTGTTTTGAGTTCTCCCCTCCATGATTAGTACCCCAAGGTTTGCAAGCAGTAAAGTCCTGGAGATGGTTTTTTATTTCCTATAGACTGCAGGACAATCCTAGAGTGTGAGCAATCTAAAAGCACTGAAGTTGAATGTTGGAGATCCACAGGAACAATCACTAGGTCTCCACACATAAACAAACCATCAACCCATCTCTATTTTGTTAGGGTATCTGTTTCCTTCCTTCCCGACTGACCCTGCCCCACTCACTGAACAGACCCCACCACAGTTGTTGAGATTAAGGTTGTAGTCAGAATGTTTTCTAAATGAATTCATGCACCTAACCTTCACCCTGAGGACACCCTTGCACGCATCTGATTTTAAGTGTTCCACAGTTGGAGGCCGCATTGTCAGCTGCCAAAACCCAAACTTAAGGATTCTCTCCCGAAACCTCTCCATCACTCTATCTATCTCCTCCTTTGAAATGCTTTTTGAAACTTAACATTTTGTAATGTGGTTTAGTGGCAAGATTTTGTCTGATAATCCTCCATGAAGTTCCTTGTGTTCCTCTAACTAGGATAAAGGTACTACATAAATGCACATTGTTGGAGTAACACCATTGTTTCTTCATTGATTGTTTCAGGTAACTGGCTAAGAAGCTAAGATAACAAAGTGTGGAGCTGGATGAACACAGCAGGCCAAGCAGCATCTTAGGAGCACAAAAGCTGATGTTTCCAGCCTAGACCCTCTCTGATGAAGGGTCTAGGCCTGAAACGTCAACTTTTGTGCTCCTGAGATGCTGCTTGGCCTGCTGTGTTCATCCAGCTTCACACTTTGTTATCTCGGATTCTCCAGCATCTGCTGTTCCCATTATCTCTGGCTAGTTTTGCACTGTCAATCTATCATGGATGAATAGTCTGGTCTCCTGCCCAGTCGATGATGTAAATAGGAGAATGTTTGAGCTGTGGGATTCTACACCAATGGGTAATGTAAATTTAATCTTTCTCAGAGAGAGGTTAGTTCTGTCTGAGAACATAGCCTGCACTGTATTTACCAAAAGTCCCAGGTGCTGCATGTCAGGGTGGGGAATAACAGGTTATCATTCTAATTATGAAGATTAAAGCTCCAATTCAAATCTTGGGAAGGTTCGCAGATTCCCACTGGGTCACCTTCAAATTTCAAACAACAATCTGATGTGAAATATGTCAGGACTCAATTTAGAAGAAAATGATAATTATTCTGTGGTTGGATGAGGAATGGTTTGAAGACTGATGTGCATGCAGTTGTCAGGGCGACAGTCTTTTATACACCCAATCTCCTTCAGCCTTGTGAATCATGGCAGGATCTTCAATGCTCTCCCCTTTTAAACGCTGGAACAGGATTCGGTCATGTAGACGATTGGTCTGGCCTTGCCAGAACTCTATGGTGTCAGGCTCCAGAAGATATCCTCCCCTTCAAAAAAAAATAGCACAGGTAGAATTACATGGACTGTGTAGCACAGAAACTGTCTATTCAGCCCATCTGGTACATGCTGGTACTCCAGCTCCACACAACCTCCTCCCATGCTTTTCTTCACCTTACTTGGTTACCATATCCTTCAAAACCCTTTCTCTTTCCTGCACACATCTAGCTTGCCCTTACATACTTTTACAGCACTCACTCCATGTAACCACGAGTAACACATTCCAAACACTCTTGAATTACTTTTTGAGTTAATTAGTGACCCATATAAATGCAAACTGCAAAAAGGTACTGTGTGACTGGTAGAATTCAGAATAAGGGTCTCTACCGTCTCCACTCCTCAAACATGAATGTTGAGGATGACAGAACTTCTTCCCTGAAGTGAAACAGTTGGGCCTCGGTACCAAGCTCTTAGGCAGTATTTTTTATGACTTTAGGATTATTGATTCAGTATTTAACTCACATTACAAAAGGTAACAATGATGATGATGTTACTGAACTAGTTATTCCAGAGGCCCTCTAAGCGCACAGGTTGGAATGCTGAGGAATTTAAATTCAATTCATAATTCTGAAATTGAAAACTAGTCTCAGTCAAAATGGCCATGAAACTATCTTTTTTTTGTATATAGAACACATCCAGTTCACTAACATCCTTCTGGGAAGGAAATCTGCCATCCTCACCTGGTCACATATAAAGAGCAAGAGGGTAACTAGAGAAAGGATTGGCCCACTTAAGGACAAAGAAGGAAAGTTATGCGCTGAGTCAGAGAAAATGGGTGACATTCTTATCAAGTACTTTGCATCGGTATTCACCAAAGGAGAGGGACATGACAGATGTTGAAGTTAGGGATAGATGTTTGCTTACTCTAGGTCAAGTTGACATAAGGAGGGAGGAAGTGTTGGGTGTCCTAAAAGGCATTAAGCTGGACAAGTCCCCAGGTCCGGATGGGATCAATCCCAGGTTACTGAAGGAAGCGAGAGAGGAAATAGCCGGGGCCTTAACAGATATCTTTGCAGTGTCCTTAGACACGGGTGAGGTCCCGGAGGACTGGAGACTTGCTAATGTTGTCCCCTTGTTTAAGAAGGGCAGCAAGGACAATCCAGGTAATTATCGACCAGTGAGCCTGACATCAGTGGTAGGGAAGCTACTAGAGAAGATACTGAGGGATAGGATCTATTCCCATTTGGAAGAAAATGGGCTTATCAGTAATAGGCAACATGGATTTGTGCAGGGAAGATCATGTCTTACCAACTTAATAGAATTCTTTGAGGACATGACAAAGTTGATTGATGAGGGAAAGGCTGTAGATGTCATATACATGGACTTCAGTAAGGCGTTTGATAAGGTTCCCCACGGCAGGCTGATGGAGAAAGTGAAGTCACATGGGGTCCAGGGTGTGCTAGCTAGATGGATAAAAAACTGGCTGGGCAACAGGAGACAGAGGGTAGTAGTAGAAGGGAGTTTCTCAAATTGGAGACCTGTAACCAATGGTGTTCCACAGGGATCTGTGCTGGGACCACTGTTGTTTGTGATATATGTAAATGATTTGGAGGAAGGTATAGGTGGTCTGATCAGCAAGTTTGCAAATGACACTAAGATTGGTGGAGTAGCAGACAGTGAAGGGGACTGTTGGAGAATGCAGTAGAATATAGATTGGAGAGTTCAGTGGAGAAATGGCAGATGGAGTTCAATCCGGGCAAATGCGAGGTGATGCATTTTGGACGATCAAATTCAAGGACGAACTATACAGTAACTGGAAAAGTCCTAGGAAAAATTGATGATCAGAGAGGTCTGGGTGTTCAGGTCCATTGTTCCCTGAAGGTGACAACGCAGGTCAATAGGGTGGTCAAGGCGGCATATGGCATGCTTTCCTTCATTGGGTGGGGTATTGAGTACAAGAGTTGGCAGGTCATGTTGCAGTTGTATAGGACTTTGGTTCGGCCACATTTAGAGTACTGTGTACAGTTCTGGTCGCCATATTACCAAAAGGATGTGAATGATTTGAAGAGGGTGCAGAGGAGGTTCACCAGGATGTTGCCTGGTATGGAGGGTGCTAGCTATGAAGAGAGGTTGAGTAGATTAGGATTATTTTCATTAGAAAGACGGAGATTGAGGGGGCACCTGATTGAGGTCTACAAAATCATGAGGAGTATAGACAGGGTAGATAGCAAGCAGCTTTTTCCCAGAGTGGGGAACTCTATTACTAGGGGTCATGAGTTCAAAGTGAGAGGAGGAAAGTTTAAGGGAGATATGTGTGGAAAATTCTTTACACAGAGGGTGGTGGGTGCCTGGAACGTGTTGCCAGTGGAGGTGGTAGACACAGACACGTTAGCGTCTTTTAAGATATATCTGGACAGGTATATGGATGGGCAGGGAGCAAATGGACACAGAACGTTAGAAAATAGATGACAGGTTAGACAGAGGATCTTGATCGGCGCAGGCTTGGAGGGCCGAAGGGCCTATTCCTGTGCTGTAATTTTCTTTGTTTTTTTGTCTTTTCTTTGGTCTGGCCTACATGTGACACCAGGCTCACAGAGGTGTGGTTGACTCTTAACTGGCTTCTGAAATGGTCCAGCAAGACACTCAGCTCAAGAGCAGTTGGGGGAGATCAACAAAATGCTGGCCTTGATGGTGAGGCCCACATCCCACAAAAGAATAAAATAATCCCTGGGATTTACTAATTCAGTTTTCTGATCAATATATGAATCATAACCCCGGAACTAAGGGTTCTGCTCAGTCACATGTAGCTGACACGTGTTAATATGTCGTAGAGTCTAGCAGGGTTGTCTGAGACCAAATGGAGCTGGGAAACAGGTGATAGTTGCATGTAAATAAACGGATAAAGGTGTGAGAACTGAGCATATATGTGGGGAATGAGTAATCAGTAATCAAGCTCTGACCAGAAAAGTCCATGCCTTAACTTTCTAAGCAAGCTCTTAAGTCTCTGGTTTTACACATCACTCACCAGTACTCGGGCATTGGAACCTCGCTGTCTTTGTAGAGTTCCTCCAACTGTGCATTCTTCTTCCTTAGAAACTGACAAGAGGAGAGAATTACTCAGATGTCACTTTGAGGAATCACAAAACTTTCAAGTGCTGTGTTCCAATCAGGTAAGTGTTCATGGGGAATGATTCCTGAAATTGCAGGTTTGTCACCTTAGTCTCTACAGGTCAGAAAAATGAAGGTGATCTCATTGCAACATAGTAAGATTTCAAAAGAACTGATTCTGAGAGGATGGTTCCCTTACTTCAGGTGTCTCAGAGTAAGGGGTCACCCGTTTCACACTGAGATGAAGAGACATTTCTGAATTGAAAGAATTGTGAGTGTTTGGAACTCCCTCCTGGAGACAGTTATGAATACTCACTTGCTGACGAGACCATTTGGGACCAACACGTGTTTGGATGTTTTGGTAATCAAAGGATAGGGGGATATTGTGGCAAAGTGTAGCCAAGGTGGAAGATCAGCCATGAACTTGTTGATTGGCAGAGCAGTGTTGACAGGCCAAAAGGCCCATGTGCTCCTATTTCTTGTTTACTTCTATGGGATTGAGTGAATCCCGAGAGGAGTGTAGGGGCAGTGGAAGTATACTTCAGAGGGAAACCAAAAGGGTGAGAAGGCAACAAGAGATAGCTTTGACAAATAAGGTTAAGGAGAATCCAAAGGGTTTATGCAAATACATGACGGACAAAAGGGTAACTTGGGAGAGAATAAGGCCCCTGACAGATCAGCAAGGCCACCTATGTGTAGAAATGGCAGGAGATAAGGGAGATACTAAACAAGTATTTCGCATCATGGTTTGCTGTGGAGAAGGATATGCAAACTAAAGAACTTGGGGAAGGAACTAGCGATATCTTGATAAGTGTTCATTTAACAGAGGAGGAGGTGCGTAAAGGTGGATAAATCCCCAGTACCTGAGCACCCTAGAACTGTATGGGAAGCTAGGGAAGTGATTGCTGGGCCCCTTGCTGAGATATTTGTATCATCAATAGCCACAGGTGAGATGCCAGAAGACTGGAGGTTGGCTAATGTGGTGCCACTATTTAAGAAAGGTGGCAAGGAAAAGGCAGGGAACTATTGACCAGTGAGCCTGACACCAGTGATAGGTAAGTTGTTGGAGGGGATTCTGAGGGACAAAACTTACATGCATTTGGAAAGGCAAAGAATGATTAGGAATAGTGAACATGGCTTTGTGCGTGGGAAATCATGTCTCACAAACTTGATAGAGTTGTTTGAACAAGTATCTTGTTCAAATATTTACAAGTAAAATTCTAGAATCCATTGTTAAGGGTGAAGTGCAGCATCGGATTAGAACAAGTCAGCGTGGATTTAGTAAGGGGAGGTTGTGCCTGACAAACCTGTAAGAATTCTTTGAAGAGGTAACAAGTAGGTTAGACCAGGGAAACCCAGTGGATGTTATCTATCTAGACTTCCAAAAGGCCTTTGATACGGTGCCTCACGGGAGGCTGCTGAGCAAGATGAGAGCCCATGGTGTATGAGGTGAGCTACTGGCTTGGATTGAGGATTGGCTGTCTGACAGAAGGCAGAGAGTTGGGATAAGAGGCTCTTTTTCAGAATGGCAACCAGTGACGATTGGTGTCCCGCAGGGTTCAGTGTTGGGGCCGCAGCTGTTCACCTTATATATTAATGATCTGGATGAAGGGACTGGGGGCATTCTGGCAAAGTTTGTCGATGATACAAAGATAGGTGGACAGGCAGGTAGTACTGAGGAGGTGGGGAAGCTGCAGAAAGATTTAGGCAGTTTAGGAGAATGGTCCAGGAAAAGGCTGATGAAATTCAATGTGAGCAATGCGAGGTCTTGCACTTTGGAAAAAAGAATACAGGCATGGACTATTTTCTAAACGGTGAGAAAATTCGTAAAGCTGAAGTTCAAAGGGATCTGGGAGTGTTGGCCCAGGATTCTCTAAAGGTTAACTTGCAGGTTCAGTCCGTGATTAAGAAAGCAAATGTGATGTTGTCGTTTATCTCAAGAGGGTTGGAATATAAAAGCAGTGATGTGCTTCTGAGACTTTATAAAGCTCTAGTTAGGCCCCATTTAGAATACTGTGTCCAATTTTGGGCCCACACCTCAGGAAGGACATACTGGCGCTGGAGTGTGTCCAGCGGAGATTCACACGGATGATCCTTGGAATGGTAGGTTTAACGTACGATGAACGGCTGAGGATCCTGGGATTGTACTCATTAGAGTTTAGAAGGTTGAGGGGAGATTTAATACAAACTTACAAAATAATGCATGGCTCAGAAAGGGTGGAAACTGGGATGGTGTTTCCATTAGGCGGGGAGACTAGGACCTGTGGGCACAGCCTTAGAATTAGAGGGGGTAAATTTAAAACTGAAATGAAGAGACATTTCTTCAGCCGGAGAGTGGTGGGCCTGTGGAATTCATTGCCACGGAGTGCAGTGGAGGCCGGGACGTTAAATGTCTTCAAGGCGGATATTGATAAATTTTTGATCTCAGAAGGAATCAAGGGGTATGGGGACAGTGCAGGGAAATGCCCATCAGCCATGATCAAATGGTGGAGTGGACTCGATGGGCCAAATGGTCTTACTTCCACTCCTATGTCTTATGGTTCTTATGGTCTAAGTAACGAAGAGGAATGATGAGGGCAGAGCAGTGGATGTGATCTGTATGAACTTCAGTAAGGCATTCAACAGTATTCTGCATGGTAGACTGGTTAACAAGATTAGATCATGTAGAATACAGGGAGAAATAGCCATTTGGAAACAGAACATGCTCGAAGGTAGGAGGGAGAGGGTGGGGATGGTGGAGGGTTACTTTTTGAATTGTGACCAGCAGTGTGTCACAAGGATTGGTGCTCGGTCCACTGCTTTTTATCCTTTATGTAAATGATGTGAATGTGAATATAGCAGGTATGGCAGATGACTCCAAAGTTGGAGGTGTAGTGGACGGTGAAGAAGGTGACCTCAGAGTACAACAGGACCTTGATCAGATGGGCCTGTGGGCTGAGGAGTGGCAGATGAAATTTAATGTGTATAAATGTGAGGTGCAAATGTTTGATAGGCAAATCAGGGCAGGACTTATACACTTACTAGTAACGTCCTGGGGAGTGTTGCCGAACAAAGAGACCTTGGAGTGCGGGTTCATAGTTCGTTGAAAGTGGAGTCAGTGGTAGACAGGATAGTGAAGAAGATGTTTGGTCTGCTTGCTTTTATTGGTCAGTACGTTGAGTAAAGGAGTTGGGAGGTCATGTTTCGGCTGTCCAAGATATTGTTAAGACCACTTTTGGAATGCTGTGTTCAATTCTGGTCTCCTTGTAATAGGAAGGATGTTGTTGAATTTGAAAGGTTTCAGAAAAGATTTACAAGAATGTTGCCGGGATTGGAGGGTTTGAGCTACAGGGGGAGGCTGAATAGGCTGGGGCTGTTTTCTCTGGAGCATCAGAGGCTGAGGGGTGACCTTATAGAGGTTTATAAAATCATGAGGGGCATGGATAGGGTGAAGAGTCAAGATCTTTTCTTTTAGGGCAGTCCAAAATTAGAGGGCATGTGTTTAAAGTGAGAGGGGAAAAATTTAAAAGGGGCCTAAGGGGCAACTTTTTCATGCAGAGGGTGGTACTTGTATGGAACAAGCTGCCAGAGGAAGTGGTGGAGGCTGGTACAATTACAACATATTAAAAAGCATCTGGATAGATACATGAACAGGAAGGGTTTAGAGGGATATGAGCCAAATGCTGGTAATGCGGCTGGATTAATTTAGAATATCTGGTTGGCTAAGATCAAGTGTACCGCTTGGTGGCGCTATTACGTGCTGAGGCTTTGTCTCAGGGATGGTGATGTCTGGGATCGTTTGTGGACTCAGTGTGGAGGAAAAAACACAGAAATACCATCTGGTTGGCATGGATGAGTTGAATCAAAGCATCTGTTTCAGTGCTGATGTATCTATGACTCTATGATACTTTGTCCTTGGAAGAGGGGTGCAGAGAGATTTACTAGAAGGATACTTTGCATTGAGCAGTTAAGTTGTAAAGACAGGCTGCATTGAATATAGAATATTAGAGTTGATATAATTGAGGAGTTAAAGATGATGAAAAGATTTGATAAGATAGACACAGAGGATCAAGGACAAGAGAGACATAACAAGCCCAGGCCAAATCATTCAGGGACGATGTCGAGAAGCATTTCTTCACGCAAATGTGAGTGATAACCTGTTACCTTCTCTCACAAGGAGGAGGATGGGTGAGGGGTTAATCCAAAATGTCAAGACTGAAATTGAGAGTCACTATCAGGCCAGGCCATGCAATAACATTTACAGAACGACAGTGAGTAAATGGAATGAAGTTCCAGGTCAGTCATAAACTGTCTGAATGATGACAGAGACTTGAAGGAGGAGCATTCTCTGGTTTTTTTGTTGCTTTGTTGAAGAATGTGATGGGAAATGACTTTAGATTCAGTGAAGAACTTGTTGTGTCTATAAATCACTGTTCAGATTGTTTATTCATGAATCTCACATTCTAATTTGCGCAGGATCCTAGACCGGAGTGATATAAAACACAACATTCAGATACTGAAAACTGTAAGATATGAGGAATACTGGGAAATGTTTCTATCCATTAGCTGTGGTCAGTGATTGACACAGAGGAAGGGAGAGTGCTGATGAAGACCTGGTGACTGGACATGAGGACAACATGGGTTGGAGAAGAAGTAATTCACACATCATAATCTTGGGAAAGGTGAAGTGAAGAGGTGATGGTGTTTGTTAGTCTAGAAAATCCAGGTCAGGCAGTCGAGCTGTGAGAGTGACTGAGTATTCTGGGTTTTTGCAATGAAAACAAAAAGTGCTGAAAATCATAGCAGGTCAGGCAACATCCATGAAAAGAGAGCAAGCTAAGGTTTTGAGTTGTGATGTTTGCTCCTGTATTGGGTTTCTGCACTATTTCGTTTGGACATTAGAACCTCAAACCAGGAAATCAAGCATGTGAGTAAAGTTCACAATGGAACAGTTCATGAACTAGTCTGCGACCTGGCTTAGTATTTCCTTCTGTTACACAAGCCATAACTGAGACCCAAGATAACAAAATGTGGAGCTGGATGAACACAGCAGGCCAAGCAGCATCTCAGGACCACCAAAGCTGACGTTTCGGGCCTAGCCCCTTCATCAGAGGGAAAGCTCTGATGAAGGGCCTAGGCCCGAAACGTCAGCTTTTGTACTCCTGAGATGCTGCTTGGCCTGCTGTGTTCATCCAGCTTCACACTTTGTTATCTTAGATTCTCCAGCATCTGCAGTTCCCATTATAACTGAGACCCACGCAGTTTTGTGTACACACCTCTCTGTCAGGGATCACTGTGCTCTGCCGGCTGACCACAGCACCGATTTGGCTACTCTTGGGTCGAGAATGGAAGTACTCCTCCGAATCTGTGACTGGCAACTTGGTCACATGACCTTCGATGCGTACCTGAGGAAAGTGAATGTTTCTGAGGGTCAGGACCTGTATTCGAACCCACCTCACAGCAGGTGGAACAGAGCCAGAACAGAGGTGACAAATTGATCAAAGGGCAAGATGTGGAAGAGAATATTACACTGAATAACTAATAGCAAAGACATTGCAGGTCAGGCAGTATCAATGGAGAGAGAAAAACTGTTAACATTTTAAGTCTATAACCTTTCACCAGAACCAACCTACAGATGCTGCTGCATTGTTCCAGCATTTTCTACTTTACTTAATTAGTAAATTCTGATCAGGGCCACATAGCTGATGTTTTCCCCCTCCTTTAACTGTGTGGTAATTATACTATTAGTCGGCATTGGAAACCATTCTTGCTTTGAATCAGAAAGTCATTGGTTCAAGTCCATCTATAGCCACCACATAATCCAAGATGACACTGAACTGCAGTGTAGTGACGAGGGGGTGCTGCGTTGTCAGGCTGGTTGTCTTTCATGTAAAATGTTAGACTGCCTGTTCTATCAGGTTCTTGTAAAAGATGATTTGACACTTTTCAAAGAAGGATAGGGAATGTCTGCTGTCGCCTGGTAAATATCTGTTGCTCACGGAGATAGGTGATCCCACCAGATTTTCCACTTAATGATAGAAACGGTCCATTAATGTGCTGCATTTGCTAAATGTCATCTGGGGACATTTAAAGTTTTTGCAAAGATTTGTAGCTTGGGCCGTGGGTGAGGTTGTTGACTTGCTCACTGAGCTGGTTTGTTTGCAAAAGAACAAAGCACAAAGAAAATTACAGCACAGGAACAGGCCCTTTGGCCTTCCAAGCCTGCACCGACATGCTGTTCATCACAAGTAAAACCCCCTACCCTTCCAAGGACCGTATCCCTCTATTCCCATCCTATTTGTGTATTTGTCAAGACAGTCTTTAAAAGTCACTATAGTCACTGCTTCCACAACCTCCCCCGGCAAGTGAGTTCCAGGCTCCCACCACCCTCTGTGTAATAAACATGCCTCATACATCACCTTTAATCCTTGCCCCTCACATCTTAAACGCATGGCCACTGGTAACTGAATCTTCCACCCTGGGAAAAAGCTTCTGACTGTCCAGTCTGTCCATGCCCTTCATAATCTCGTAGACCTCTATCAAGTCACCCCTCAAACATTCAGACGTTTGTCACCATGCTAGGTGATATCATGAGTGAGGCCTCCGATGAAGAGATGTTGTTCTCCGCTTGGAATTTATACTGCCCGGTCTGTTATGGTGAGTTGTGACATTTCCAGTTTTGATATGTATGGGTTTGAATATGGGGTCCAGTTCTACATGTTTGTTGGTTGCATTACAGGTGGAGAACCATGCCTCTCGGAATTCCCGTGCATGTCTATGTTTGGCTTGGGCTAGTATGGTTACATTGTCCCTGTTAAACTGATGGCCTTCATTGTCCGAGCGTACTGATTTCGGGAAAGTTTGTCGTGCCGTTTTGCTGCTAACCAATGGTTGTGTATTCTGACGGCTAATTTCCTTCCTGTCTGTCTGATGTAATGTTTGTAGCTGTTGTTGCATGGTATTTTGTAAACCACATTGGTCCTGCATGTTGTGGGAATGGGGTCTTTAATCCTTGTGAGTGTTTGTTGTAGAGTGGCTGTGGGTTTGTGGGCCACCATGATTCCTAGTGGCCTTAGGAGTCTCGTTGTCAGTTCTGATATGTTGTTGATGTATGACAGTGTGGCCAGTGTGTTAGGGCGTACTGTGTCCCCTTGTTGTTGTCTGTTTAGTAAACACCTGCAGGTGAAGTTGCAGGGATTTCCATTCATGGCAAAGATTTTGTGTAGGTGCTCTTCCTCTTTCCTGCATAGTTCTGGCATGTTGCAGTGAGTAGTAGCATGTTTAAATAGTGTCCTAGCACAGCTTTGTTAATGACATTGGGCTCGTTGGTGTGGAAGTTGGGATTTAGTCAGAATGGGTTGTTTTCCTGTATACTGAGCTTTGGAACTCCCCATTGGTCATACGTTCAACCATGACATCCAGAAACAGAAGCTGATTGTTGCCTTCAACATTGTTTCATCAGAGGTGTCACTGATGATGTGACCTAGCCTGGTAACGAAACGTCTGAACAAAAACAAGCCAGGTCGGCGAGCAAGTCAACAACCTCATGTGAGGACATCCTGAAAGCTATCACATAAATCCAAGGTACAAGGTAAATCTGGTACAAGTTACATAAAAACAGAAAATGCTGGAAATGTTCAGCTGGACTGTGGAAAGAAAAAGATAATTTACACTTCAGGTCAACAAGCAAAAAGTGAAGCATTACTTCTAAAACAAAAGAACCAAATATGTAAATTGAGGACGTACTTGCCTATTCAGGGCCTCCCAGTAAAATACTATTGCTGCAACTGGATTGGATTCCTAGAAAATAGATATATCAACTTGTTGTGCAGACCTGCCCTTGATTCACAATCAACAAATACTGATGATCAAAATGTTTAACACAGTATTATTGTGAGGAGGGGGGAGGTGATAAGGGGTTGATGATGAGGGTTGGTGTTTGCGATTGGTACAAAAAGTGATCCGTCAAGCATCTACTTACGAGCTCCCTTCCTTTCCTGCTTTTGTGGTTTGTGTAGAATTTAAATCCCTCAGGTCCAAACCCTTTCAGAAGCAACATTCGAGCAGAAGGCTTTCCATCCCTAGAGAAGGTCCAAAAACAGAATTTGAGGTAACTAATCCTGCTTTCAAATCCCACCTAGTTATTTGTGAATGCTATCCCTCTATGTACAGACACACAAATTCCTCCTTTCTGATCTGTCAGAAAATTATGCCAGTAATTAGATGGAAAGAGGGGCATTCCTCTACCCCCAACATTCCCAATACTCTCCCAATAACTTTCTTCCCACTTCCTTCAATCTGCATCCGTGCTCGCAGCTGTCCTCCGGTATCAGATTAAAGAGACCATTTCCCTTGACCACATCAAGTGACAGTAGGACATTTGACTGTAGTAAACTGTGGGGCTGAATTACACTTAAGCCAATCAGGTTAGGAAGCTACCAAGTTTGATTCCCAACCTTTGCTGATTCATCAGATCTCCGTCAAGTTTGTGGGGGCAAACCTGGGTGACGGAAGTGGATAATTTGCAGGCCTTTCTATATATAAACACAATCACTGATAGATACTGCACATCAATAGAGATGAGGTCAGACCGAGCTTGTCTGTGATATACACTATGAATGGATGGGCCAACAGATTCTGAAGAATTGTCACCTGACTGTGGTACCAGAGGGCATGGAATGAATGTCTTGAGGACTGAAGGGAATACAATCAGTGTAAGAATTATACAAATCGTGGTGCTTAGGTATGAATATAATTACATCAAATAAACAGCACAGAAAAGCATTCAGTTCAGTGGGATCTATGCTTGTGATCATTTTGCATGTCAACCTCCTCCCAGACTGTTTACGTCAGTTCACTTCATCAGAATATCCTTCTGTTCCTCTCAATGCCATTACCCAGCTTCCCGTCTAAACAAATTGATTCTTCAGGTGCTCCCTCTGGGATTATGCCCCAGTTTTATCCTGGATTCCTGATTGGATTTATTTGTCACTACCTTATTTTTATGCCTCCTACTGAGGTCTCCTCAGCAGGTGGAAAAATCTTTACATTTTCTTCACTCATGACATGTCCTCATCGCAGGATGAGCCAGCATTTATTCCCCAGGCCAACTCGCCCTTGAGAAGGTGGGTGTAAGTTGCCTTTTCTAGCCATTGCAGTCCAGCTGATGTAAGAACACCCACAGTACTGTGAGAGAGGGAGTTCCAGGGATTTGTCCTTCTTGATTGTAAAGATTGTAAGTTTGGAAAGTGTTGTCTAAGGAACCTTGGTGAGTTGCTGCAGTGCATCTTGTAGATGGTAGACACTACTGGTACTAAGCATTGGTAATGGAGGGAGTGAATATTTAATTGGTGGTGCCAATAAAATGGGCTGCTATGTTTGGAAGGTATCGAGCTTCTCAAGTGTTGTTGGAGTTGCACCCATCCATGCAAGTGGGGAATATTTTGTTACATTCCTGATGAAGGACACGCCTTGCAGGTCGTGGACAAGCTTTGGGGATTCAGGAAGTGAGTTATTCATCACAGAACTCCCAGCTTCTGGCCTGCACTTGTAGCCACAGTATTTATATCGCTGGTTCAGATCAGTTTCTGGTGGTAACCCTTCTCTATGTTGATAGAGGGGAATTCAGTGATAGTAATGTCATTAAACATCAAGGGTTGATGGTTGGATTCTCTCTTGTTGGAGATGGTCAATCTGGCATTTGTGTTGCATGAATGTTACTTGCCACTTGCTAGCCCAAACCCAGATATTATCCAGGTCTTGCTGCATTTGGACATGAGCTGCTTCAGTAGCTGAGGATTTATGGTGAATGTTGTGCAATCATTGGTGAACATCCCCACTTCTGACCTCATGGTGGAGGGAAGGTCATTGATGAAGCAGCTGAAGATGGTTGGATCGAGGACACTGCCCTGAAGAACACCTGCAGCAATGTCCTGGAGCTGAAATGACTGACTTCCAACAACCACAACCATCTTCCTCTGTGCCAGGTATGACTCCAACCTGCAGAGTGTTTCTCCTGATTCCCATTAACTCCAGTTTTGATGTCACACTTAGTCAAATGTAGCCTAGATATCAAGAACAGTCACGCTCACCTATCCTTTGTAATTCAGCTCTTGTACCCATGTTTGGATCATCACTGCAATGAGAGCAAGAGCTGAATGGGCCTGACAGAGCTGAAACTGTGCATCAATGAGTTGGTTATTTTTTGTGTAATTTCCAGTTGGTAAATGATCTCTTCCATCATTTTGCTGATGATTGAGAGTAGATTGATGGGGTGGTAATTGGACAGGTCAGATTTGTCCTGCTCTTTGAAAACAAGGCAGACTTGGGTAATTTTCTACATTGTTGGTGAGAAGCCATGTTGTACCAGTATTGCTTGGCAAGAGTGACAGTTAGTTCCAGATATTGTGGGACAGTATTGACTTAGCAGCAGAGGGAAGCAAAAGGCTTCAGCCAGTAATCAGCAGGAGGATTCCTTGCGCATGTTTGGACTAATGCCATGAGACCCAGAGTTAATGTTGAGTTCTCCTCGGGCACCTCCTTCCCAAATGTATAACTCTGTACTACCACCTGGTGTTTGCGATGCCTGGGACATTTTCTGTCAGGTATGATGTCAGGCTGTTGCTTCATTCACCTCTGGGCAGCTCTCCTAATTTTGCGATAAGCTTCCAGATGTTTTGTAAGGGGACCCTGTAAACCAGACTGTGCTGGTTGTGCCCTTGTTGTACCCTGTGACTCGGTCGATGTCAGGTGGTCTATCTATTTTAATTCCTCTTATGAGACTTTAACAATTTGTTACAATCATGTGGCATTTTATAGTCTGGAGTCACATGTCTGCCAGACTGGCTGAGCAGGGCAGAATTTTCTCACATAAAAGGAATTAGTGAATCAGATGGGTTTTATGAAAATCAACAAGGGTTTCATGGTAACTTACTCTAGCTTTTAATTCTAGATTTATTGACTGAATTCAACTTCACCATCTGCTATGGAGCAATTCGAACCCATGGCCCTAGATTATTAACCTGGGTCTCTGGCTTACCAGTCCAGTGATAATAACAGTACACCATTGCTTATCAAACTGTTTCATCATTTTAAACACCTTCATCTAGTCACCACTCTTCTTGGTCTTTCCTGGAGTATTAGGCTCTCAGTTTTGGTATTTTTAAAATGTATCCGGGGATGTGCTGGCTAGGTCCAGCATCTATTGCCTGTTTCCTAGTTGCCCTTGAGGAGGTGGTAGTGAGCTGCCTTCTTAAAACAGCTGCAGTCCTTGAGGTGTACAGCCACTCATTGTAGTGTCAGTCACTGTAGATTCTCTTTGTAACTTCTCCAGCGAGTCTAGATCTTTTCCATAAAATGGAGACTAAAACTATGTTCATTAAGCATGATCTAACCAGGTTTCCACACACGTTTAAGGTAAATTCAACAAACACAACAACAAACTGTTCAGCCCAACTGACTGATACTAGACCTTTTATTGTATAGGAGCTTCCTTCCACTCTAAGTACATCTTCTTGTCTTGTTCCCACTCCACTTCCACACTTCAACCCTAATTTCCCCTGTTAGCATTAGACCTCATTATTGAACAGCGGTAAACTTGCTCTTTGACTTATATTTTACCAAAGGTGTAAACCTATTTCAGTAAAATAACAGAGGTCTTTCACATCGATCTGTACTGCAGTTTTGATAAATCTGTTTTAGGTAAGGTGGCGAAATCCCTGGGTAACCTGAAAAGCTAACTTTCCTCCAGGAGTTTTCGTGAACTTATTGAGGTGCCCTCTTAATTTCAGCCAACAGATCGGGAAAGGTGCTTACTTGGTGCAGGTCGCGAGACACATGGCATTAGCTTCTTGGATCGATGGGCATTTCGTGGCTGCTTCAAACCAGTCAGCAAACTGCTTCATGGGATCCAGAGAAACCAGCTGGTTCTCTTCAAAAGCCTGGACACGAGACAGAAAGAGAGAGAAATGTAAACATACACACCACGTAAACAGCAGAACAGCAGCTGGATACAGATGTGATTTTTAAATTCATTTAGCTCTGGGCTCCAGGTCACTTTGTTGAGGTTATATTTAACCCCACCCCAAGTCTACCCAGAGTGGCAGTGATAAAGCTGTGTGAGAGATAATGGGAACTGCAGATGCTGGAGAATCCGAGATAATAAAGTGTGAAGCTGGATGAACACAGCAGGCCAAGCAGCATCTCAGGAGCACAAAAGCTGACGTTTTGGGCCTAGACCCTTCATCAGAGAGGGGGATGGGGTGAAGGTTCTGGAATAAATAGGGAGAGAGGGGGGAGGCGGACTGAAGATGGAGAGAAAAAAAGATAGGTGGAGAGGAGAGTATAGATGGGAAGGTAGGGAGGGGATAGGTCAGTCCAGGAAAGACGGACAGGTCAAGGAGGTGGGATGAGGTTAGTAGGTAGGAAATGGAGGTGCGGCTTGGGGTGGAAGGAAGGGATGGGTGAGAGGAAGAACAGGTTACGGAGGTCCGCTCAGTTCGCAACAAACAACTGCACCTCCCAGTCACAAACCATTTCCACTCCCCCTCCCATTCTTTAGATGACATGTCCATCATGGGCCTCCTGCACTGCCACAATGATGCCACCCGAAGGTTGCAGGAACAGCAACTCATATTCCGCCTGGGAACCCTGCAGCCATATGGTATCAATGTGGACTTCACCAGTTTCAAAATCTCCCCTTCCCCTACCGCATCCCTAAACCAGCCCAGTTCGTCCCCTCCCCCCACTGCACCACACAACCAGCCCAGCTCTTCCCCCCCACCCACTGCATCCCAAAACCAGTCCAACCTGTCTCTGCCTCCCTAACCGGTTCTTCCTCTCACCCATCCCTTCCTCCCACCCCAAGCCGCACCCCCAGCTACCTACTAACCTCATCCCACCTCCTTGACCTGTCCGTCTTCCCTGGACTGACCTATCCCCTCCCTACCTCCCCACCTACACTCTCTCCACCTATCTTCTTTACTCTCCATCTTCGGTCCGCCTCCCCCTCTCTCCCTATTTATTCCAGTTCCCTCTCCCCATCCCCCTCTTGATGTAGGGTCTAGGCCCGAAACGTCAGCTTTTGTGCTCCTGAGATGCTGCTTGGCCTGCTGTGTTCATCCAGCCTCACATTTTATTATCCTCATGGTCAATGGTGGGGGAGGGACAGGGACAGGGACAGACTCGGGATTTGGGAGGCGCAGGAATCCTCTTGTGGGTGGCAGGGGCCCGTGAGTTGGTTGTAGTCACGATTTTTGGTGTCCAGTAAAGCTGAGTGGAACTGGGTGTTCAGTCTGTGGATCCTGTGGAGGATAAAAAACAGCAGAGATCCTTTGCAGGTCTGGGAGAGGGAGGCTCTGAGCTGGGGCAGGCTGGATTGCGGGTGTGTGGAGGTGCCGGCGCATGGCTGCGAGTGTCTGTGTCAGGACTTGCAGGGAGAAAAGCTTCTGAAGGGTCTGAAAGCTGTGTGTCTCTGTTTGCATTGGGATACTTTCAAACTCTGCTTCCATAAGTCATTAATCACGGGTGCCATGGGAATTATACAGACTTTTTGACAGCATATCCCAAACACCACGACCTATTTCACCTAGAACAGTGCTTCCCAAATGTTTTTCTCACTGTGATGCCAATTCAAGGATTGAAAACTGGCACTCAACCTTGGTGTGACCTGTCAGACTGGAGTAGTAGGGCTTTGAGAGCAGGGCCCTTATTAGAATAGGGTTACTGCTGTTACAGCTAGGTTGGAGCTACACAGCAGTCATTGCTGCCTCGGAGCTGAGGATCTCAAAAGTTCACCCCCACTTGGGGTCCTGACCTGCACTTTGAGAAGCCTTGACCTGGGAGGACCAGGGCAGCAGGTGCACTAGAGCATCATCAGCTCCATTTACCCTATGTTGTGCGTGGGTCAAAAACCTGGAGCTCCCGAACATCCCTCTGGGTGAAGGTTTGCATCCTGTTATCCCCAGGTTCAAGTCCCCCCTGCCCCACAGGCGTGGAATTACATCCCCTGGACATGTTGATTAAACAAAAACCTAGCTCCTATGGCCCTTGATCTGGGCTGAAACCTATGAATGAGTTCTTTCTCCACTTTGGTTACCTATTCTGATGCCTCCGTTGGCTCAGTGTTAATTTTTGTTTCATAACGCTCCTGTAAAGCGCGTTGGATGTTGTAACACGCTGAAGGCGCTATATAAACACAGGTTTTGTGGTGGTGATATGTCGGAGGATTTGCAAATGAAGGTGGGGTTTCGCTGCGCTTACTCTACAAACGGACGAACATAATAGACAACCCTGAATGTCATCCCAAGGACTGTATGTTGGTGACAGCGGAGGCCTAAATATTGCTAGAGCCACCCCCCCTCCACAGAACAAACCACAGGTAATTATTTCATCGCAGGCATTATCCCTTTAATGCAAAATAAAGATAACGCTTTAATTCTGTATGTGTTTCTAACTGACAAGCGAAATGGAACCCGAATTACCCAGTTACAAAACCTGCAAGTGAACGAGATTTCCATGGGGAGGCGCTTTATGTTGTTTTAATTTCGTGAAACACGAAGTAAACATCTGAAAACATATGTTTTACTGCAGTGATGGTCTCGAAGGGGAAAGAACACAAAGCATACCGCCTTCCCCTTGATAGAGTTCACCGCAAGTGGACACCTTCGCGGCTCAGAAACGGTTACACCATATTGTTACATTGTGTTACTCACTTCCTGGTCGCGTTTGTAACTCTTTCTCATGGCGGCCACCGCCAGGCTAGGGTCGGAGGACGAGGTGGACATGTCACCAGCTTTGGATGGTGGGAATACGCCGCTGTTACCGACCCAAAGGGGGTTGGAGCGTCTGAGGAAATTGACGGTGAAACTGATCTTCCGAGTGTCAGTTACACGTGGCCACATCGCAGCCTGAGGGACGATGTTTGCATGTGTGGGTATGTGTCACACTGCAGTATGAATGCTCTTCTACAAAATAGTTTCCTCCACACCTAGACTAGACACACTGTTAAATGACCTTTCGGACTTGGTTAATCATTATTTGCAACACATTTATGAAACTGCAAATGAGAGCTGCTTGTATCTGTTAGGTGTTAGAGTACAGGGAACGGTGTGTTTGGTGAACATCAATCAATTAATCTGTGTGACTATTTGTGTCTTTTGGGTGATGCACATTCTCGGAGATCTATGAAGAAGCGCCAGTCGAAGGGCCGGAGGTTTGAACAAAATTAGGACCGTCGGAAGGTAGCATTGTCCTCAGGCTCGTCGTTCGTAATGTTAGTAGTTCCTCACAGCCTGTGTGTTATGTATGTGAGGGATGTTTTCTTACTCTGTGATTGCCCCAATTTCAATAACTAATCAAAAAGATCAAGATATTTTTCATACACTTGCTTCCGTGTTTAAAAAATCGCAACATCTCACTCACCCCTCTCCCACCCCTCACTACGATGCACAGACAGATTTGATGCATCTGATGAAATGCAATTCCAATCTACTATTATATCAGTTACTCTTTTTTGGAAGACCTACAGTTTCTTAGCTGAGCCGATGCTTTGGATGAAGTTAAGGTCTTGTAAAGCAGATTATAGTAAACTATGAGGCTTCTTGTGGTGAAGAAGAGTTTATGTCTAGGAGACCAGGATGACTGTATGCTTCAAGTGTAAGAGATAACACAGTGTGGAGCTGGATAAACACAGCAGGCCAGGCAGCATCAGAGGAGCAGCAAAGCTGACGTTTTGGGTTGGGACCCTCCTTCTGAAGCTTTGCTGCTCCTCTGATGCTGCCTGGCCTGCTGTGTTCATCCAGCTCCACACTGTGCTATCTCTGACTCCAGCTTCTGCAGTACTTGCTATCTCTGCTTCAAGTGTAACTTGTTTCTCCAGTTTACAATGTACAACAAGAATTACATGAACTTGAAGTTGGAACAGATTAGGGAGAGTCCTTCTCCCATTCTCAAGGTGTCACTGTTTATTACCTTGGCTATTATTTGAACTCGTCAAGAGCCTTTCTGATAGAACTCTGTCTGCTAGCAGCTCCTTGCTGAATTTTAAAAGTAAACAGCAAGTATGGCTGTGTCACCACATGATGTTCTCTTTTAAAATAATGTGGTTTATCAGCCTGATCCCATGTTGCAGTGTTCTTACCTTGAGAGTTTGAGACAACCAGAGTCATTGTATCTGAATGATCAATTTGAAATTAATCTTTTGAATGCCTTTTATGAAAAGGTATTTAGTCAACATCAATTTGGATGGTTCCTTTAGTTCTTTCTGGAGATGGGTGTATTTCAATCCACAAAAAAAAATGATCCTGAGGTGGTCATCTTTCTGCAGCCTTCAGTGGTCAGTTTTAAAATATAAAAATTAGTTCAAAATTCAGAATATATACTGCAGTATAACACCAGTACTGTGATGAGTAAACCAGAAAGGGGAGTAAATTTCATCTGCAGACTGTCATTTTTTAAAATAGAATCCCTACAATGTGGAAACAAGCCCTTCGGCCCAAAGGTCCACACCAAACCACAGAGCATCCCACCCAGACCCATCCCCCTATAACCCAACTAATCTACACATCCCTGGACACTACGGGCAATTTAGCGTGGCCAATCCACCCTAACCTGCACATCTTTGGACTGTGGGAGGAAACCGGAGCACCCAGAGGAAACCCACGCAGACACGGGAAGAATGTGCAAACTCCACACAGTCATCCGAGAGTGGAATTGAACCCGGGTCCCTGGTGCTGTGAGGCTGCAGTGCTAATCACTGAGCAACTGTGCTATTTATGTATGTGATTCACTCCCTTCCCATTTATACAAATCTTTGAAAATGCCAGAGTAAGTTGAGAAGATTGTTTAGAACCACACAGTGAACGAGATAGCAATTTCCCTATCCTGTTCTTCATCAGCAATTAGGCCTCAGCTGGAGGACTGTGTCCAGTCCATTTGTGTGGCTCAGCTTCTGTCTTCATAGATGCTGCCAGACCTGCTGAGATTTTCCAGAAACTTCTGTTTTTGTGCCTTGGATCAACAACTTTAGTTAATATGTTGAGACAAGAGAATCTGGGGTCACAAGACACATAGAAGTGCAAGTAGGCCATTTGACACATTGAGTCTGTTGTGCCATTCAATGAGACCATGCCTGATCTGATAATCCTCATCTGCACTTTCCTACCTTTTCCCCATAACCCTTGAGTCCTGTACTGATTAAAAATGTGACTATCTCAGCCGTGAATATTCTTAATGACCCAGCTTTGACATCCCTCTGATGTAAAATATTCCATAAATTCACTGCCCTCAGAAGAAATTCCTCTTCATCTCTGTTCTGAATAGATGATGCCTTGTTCTAAGATTAGAATCTTTATGGTGTGGAAATAGGCCCTTCAGCCCAACAAGCCCACAGCAACCCTTGGAGCATCCCACACAGGCCCATCCCCCTGAATCCCATTGAATCTACAGATCCCCGAACACTGTGGGTAATTTAGCGTGGCCAGTCCACCTAACCTGCACATCTTTGGACTGTGGGAGAAAACCCACACAGACACAGGGAGAATGTGCAAACTCCACACAGACAGTCTCCTGAGGATGGAATTGAACCCGGGTCCCTTTGTGAGACAGGAGTGCTAGCCACTGAGCCACTGTGCCGTCCGTACTCTTCTTGTCCTGGACTCTCCCATAATGGAAGCACCTCTCAGGACCTACCCTTGTCAAGTCCCCGAAGTAGAGCCCGTCATTGTCCATTGAGCCAAAATGTCAGTGTTATATCAGATTCTCCAGCATCTGCAGTTCCTATTATCTCTTATCACTGTGTGGAACAGGGTGGGGAGGAGTTGCCGGGCCCCTCGGATATCAGGAGACTCATCTTCTGAGCTAACCCACAAAAAGGGCAAACTGCCAGATGGTTCTCCAGCCTGGGTATGTGCTGTTGAGGTACGGTCAGTCAAATCCTCTGTTTAATGCCAAGGAGTTGCTTGGTTCAGGAGCCACTGTTAATACTTGCCACTTTATTTGCTCATTCAAATTTCTTCTGTTCTGATTGTAACTCATCTCAAATACCCATTAGCTGTCACTCGCTGTAGTCACTGATTTTACACACACTCCCAAAACAACACTCGACGTTTAAGATTCTCAACCTTATTTTCAAATCCTACCTTCCCTCACTCTATCTGTGCAATCTCCAACAATCTGACCAACCCCTGAGATTTCTGCATTGCTCCGCGAATCCACGATTTTAACTCGAGCATCATCAGCGTTGCAGAGTCTCTATGCTCTGGAACTCACTTCCCAAATCTCTCAGTTTCTCCACGGCGCTCTCCTTAAAATCATTACTGAAAGTTCAGGTCATTGACTAAGCTTTTGACCAGCCGGCGCTAATATCTGTTCATGTGGCTCGATCTCACCAGAACTGTTGTAGGTCAGAGGTCAAGGCCAACTTCAAGTCTCACCTGCTCCAGATTTATATTGAAATATTTCCAAATAGTGTGATTCAAAATATCCATAGTTCACTCTCACTTATTGTTTGATAAAGCTTCTGCAAGATGCTTTCCTATGCTAAAGGTGCTACATAAATATAAGTTATTGTAAAACGGCACGATGTAAATGCAAGTTGATTTTGATTTTGTTGTTGAGCAGGCAAATGAGAAACCCAAGTGTGAGCTGACCCCTGGCTCAGGTGTGTATCTCACCAACAGAGAGGTGAACAAATTCTCTTACCTCCCCAGGGACAAACCAAAACCGATGACTTGCAGGCTCCTGGGGTAATTCTTCACAGATCAGACGCTAACAAAGCTGCCAGCTTGGGGAAAACGTATCGCCCACAACAAGACCACCATGCAGAAACCAACCCGCCTGCCCACTGATAATAAAGTGTGAGGCTGGATGAATGCAGCAGGCCCAGCAGCATCTCAGGAGCACAAAAGCTGACGTTTCGGGCCTAGACCCTTCATCAGAGAGCCCGAAACGTCAGCTTTTGTGCTCCTGAGATGCTGCTGCGTTCATCCAGCTCCACATTTTATTATCTTGCCTGCCCATTGCAGTCACTTATGCCATCAAAGGTGAAGATCCAGTTGAGGAAGGGCTGAGGAGGCAAAGCTGCAGTTACATTGTATTCCTGCTGGTGGGGCTGCTGAGACCCCCGGCCAGCTGCTCCCCCAGGTGGCTACTTGTTGCACTGCGACATTCTACATATTCTTGTGAATACACAGGGACTGACTGACAGCCTCAGCAGAAACGTCTCTGCATTCTCTTCAATTCTGACCCCTTGAGCATTCATGATTTTAATCCTCAGCCATTTGGAGACGTACCTTCAGCTGTCTAGGTCCCAAGCTCTGAAATTCCCTCCAGCACCTTCTCATCAAGCACATGTTCAGATCTACCTCCCTGACCAAACTTTTAGTCATCTGTAATCTTACCTCATGTGACTTAGTGTCTAAACCGTGCTTGTTAATGTTCCTGTGAAGTGCCTAGTAATGTTTTACATTAAAAATCCTATTTAAGTAGACCCAAGGAAAAGTTACAGCACAAAAAGAAGGCCATGCAGCCCATCATGTCTATGCAACATGAGGATGAGGCCCTTCTGCACTTTGAGCCTGATCACCATTCAATATGATCACAGCTGATCCTCTATCTCACTGACATATTCTTACTTTCTGTCCATTCCCCATAGATGCTTTTAAACTAGCCTGTTATATTGATGGAACCAGGAATTTTTATGCAAGGTAGACAAATGATAAATCTGAATAGGAACATTTTAGTGATTACGCCCAGACCTCCACACCTAGCTCGAGACTGCTCCCAAGCTCCAACCCCTCTGGGTCCCTTGATCAGTTCTCTTAAAGCCATAGAAACCCAACTACATATACAACATAACCATTTATTCTAATGCCTTGAGCCTTTTAAATGAGTTTAGGCCTTCGACCTCAACCACCAAACTAGGTAGAGACTTCCAGCCACTCTCTGGGTGTTTCTTCTCATGTCCCCTCTAATCTTTTCCTCAATGACCTTAACCTGTGCCTCGGTAATTGACTCCTCCATGAACGGAAACAAGTCTTCCCTGTTGACTCTATCCTAGACCCTTATTATTAAATTATTAGACTTCTTGCCGACCTAGATGTGATGCCAGATATGCCTAGTGATCCTGCTATCTCCCAGCTAACCTGGGCCACAACCCCAAGAGTTAATGTTCCTCTTAGTGCCTGATGGGTTTGTGTTGCATTGACAAATGTTACCCAATGGTGTAATTGACATCATCCTCTAGGGCAGAGAAAAGAGACAGAAACTGATAGAAACTTGGTGTGAAACTGGAAAGTCAGCTTTTTAAAGACTGAGCAACCTAGACAACAATCAGAGGCAATTTATTGTGGATTTTTGTTTAGTTGGTGATTTTAGGTTGTGCCTGAAGACCCTTGTTAATTTGCTCCGAGCCTAGTTCAGAATGGACAATCCTGGGATAGAACTTGCTCCTTCAGACCTATGATTTGTAAAAAGAGGATTTTTTTCTTTTAGAAAATGTTGAAATTTCTTTGGGATTGTAAAATCACAATTAGTTTCAATATCTTAAGATATTGATCCCTGGGTTAGGGAGAGAGGGGAAAGCAGCCAGGGTTCCTGCTCCTGATCACTATCCAGTGAGGGAGAAAATCAGTGAGGGCTTCTGATTCTGATCCTGTCCTATGTCTGGGAACTCCAGGAAGTGGGTGGATGTGTCTCTGACTGTGGCCTGGTTGGGCTACCCACAGAATCACCTCTCTAGGTTCAGGAGTCACTTCGCAAAGTCAGAGTTCTCTTCATTGCAGCAGGCGACAGGCGTTTTCAGGGAAGGTGATGGGGATGGTGGTAGAGGGTCATTGATACACACATGGTTTGTTTAACTCTGTTCCAGACTATGTTTACTTCTGCGGGAGGGGATGTGATTTTACTGCAGTGATTAACAGTAAATGTGCCAGTTCCAGAGTGGCTGTAAAAGCTGATGGAAAAGCTGGAATGAAACTCCTGAAGTTTTCTAAAGAAGGGTCTCGACCCGAAACATCACTTTTCCAGCTCCTCTGATGCTGCCTGGCCTGCTGTGCTTCTCCAGCTCCACTCTGTGATACCTCTGATTCCAGCATCGGCAGTTCTTACTATCTCTTGGAATGAAACTCCTGCCCTGATACAGTGCAACAAAGAGTGAGCAGTGAAGATGATTCGAGATTATTCTCATCAAGCTGCCTCAAGGAAGACCATCTCCACTTATTCACCAAGAAGCCACTGATTTTGAAATTGTGAGCAAGTTGCTGGAAAGGGAGAGTATTTTTAATCTGCAAAGGTTATTATTGACTGCAGAAATGGGGTAACCTATTGGACTCAAATAGAGTAAGGAATGGGAGAGAGACTGGACTCTGCATCCAAATGGCACCACTTGAAAATTAAATGGAAGAAGCAAAATGATTGTGAATTTTAATGTTTTGTATAATGCTGTTTTTCTGAAAGCTCCATTGTACTTAAAATTTTCACATTAAATACTTTCTATGCTTTGGTTTTTGAGTGAATTCTACTTCAGGGAAAAGGCTGCCTTGTGAGATTGTATTTCAAACTACATTTTAAAATAATACTGAAAAATCATGCTTTATTATCTGTTGCTTTTAAAATTTCTCATAATGTTTGCTATTTAGCTTCTTTTTATTTATTTTCCTGTAATCGTTCCCCCATCCCCCAAGAGACAGTGCCTCATGTTTCACTTCTGTCAGCAACAACAATTTGAATTTATATAGCAGTTTGATTAGATTAGATTAGATTCCCTACAGTGTGGGAACAGGCCCTTCGGCCCAACAAGTCCACACCGCCCCTTGCAGCATCCCACCCAGACCTATCCCCCTGTGACCCACAAACCCCTGAACACTACGGGCAGTTTAGCATGGCCAATCCATCTAGCCTGCACATCCTTGGACTGTGGGAGGGAACCGGAACACCCGGAGGAAACTCACGCAGACATGGAGAGGACGTGCAAACTGCACACAGACAGTCGCCCGAGGCTGGAATCGAACCTGGGCCTCTGGCGCTGTGAGGCTGCAGTGCTAACCACTGAGCCACCGTGCCGCCCGTTTGACAAAAGAAAACATCTGAAATCCTCTGCAGTTCTACTGCACCTGTATGACCTTAAAATGTCCCAGGGCGCTCTTCACCAGTGCAATGTCTCACTGGTGCCAGGAAGGAAAAGTGGCAGCCGAACTGTGCAAGCAGCAGCATGGAGACAATCCGGTTTTTTAGTCTCTTCTGAGTGCACCAGTTTTCAAGGTTCTGTGAATTACTTGGATTTTTACTTAGGTTCTTAATGGGACAAAAAGTTGGCAGTCATTAGTTTTGGCACAAAAAGTTAAGAGAGTATTTATTAAGTCACAATAAAGCAATATTTGACAACCAGATGATAGTTTATCCACAGACTTCACTCCCCCTCCCGCATTTCTGAAGAAGGGTCCCGACCCAAAATGTTGACTGTCCTGCTCGTCTGATGCTGCCTGGCCTGCTGTGTTTCTCCAGCTCCGCAGTGTGTTGACTCACATTTGCACATCTGTGTTCCTGAATACATTTTACTTTACACGATTGGTAATAGTGATTGTAACAAAGTCAGCCAAGTGGACTTTGTAGAATATGAGTTCCCTGACTTAATCTGGGAGCCCTTGTTGACAGATATAAAGAGGTCAGTACTCTACGGATCTGGTCTGACTTCCCTCTTTGGATTTCTTTTGAGTCTTTTATTTTTTTAACCACAGTGCCACAAGAGGGTCCAGCTGTAATGGTTAATTATTTTCACCAGATCACCTGTGGTTCTATATTTTAACAATGTGAGACCGAAAAAAGGAAGACACCATTGTGAATCGACTTTATTGTTTGTATATTCCTTTCCCTCTGCACCAGCAAAACATGTGTGTGGCCAGTGGAATATTTCCGAGGAAAGCTTGTTAACGGCAATGCTAACATCAAAAAGTGCGTTCAGCGAGGGAAGGTTTCTGCTGTGAGCCAGTACAAATTTGCATAAAAAAACTTCTCCTTGCATGGTTGAAGGATTATTGGTCTAGGCACTGGTTAGACTGCCCCTGGTATTCCTTATGGTGCTATGAGTTCTTTTGCATCAGCCTCAAAGTGCAGCTCTAGTCCCTTGGTTAAGTCTGAAAGATGGTGCATTGTGCTGTCCAGCACTGGGAGTATCAGCTCAGATTCCTGTTCATGTCTCTGGAGCACACCTTTGTGGAAGAACAATTTGTATTTAGGTAGTATTTATTTGCATTTATGTCCAAAGATGAACACATAATCTTCTGGCTTGGAGGAGGAAACAGCTATGTGTGAATATTGCAGAGATGGGGCAGAATGAGCTCAGAGAAGTGGCAATGGAAAAAAAAGATACACCTGGTGAACAATGGGAGATCTCTTGAAGTATCAGGGGCCTGGGAGCCTGCTTGGAGAACAGAAGCAAGCGGCAGGATACTCTGGATTACTGTCCCTTCCTGCACCCTCACTGTCCCTAATCAATCACTCACCACAGTCTCTACCTCTAATGTACTACTCCATTGCTGATCCCTTTGCCCAATGCTGAAATTTTAATACTGTCCTCTTGTGCTGCAATATATATTACTGTTGCTGCAGAGTTCACAGACTGGAGATATATGTCCTGCTTGAAAATTACTGACGGTGTCCCAGCATTCTTGTTGTAAGCTCTCAATCACTACCTTCCAAAATGTTTTTTTTTAAAAGCTTGTTCTTGAGAAACGGGCAAAAGTAGTACAACAGTAGATTTTTAATCAGTAAGGGAAATCAGTGGCTATGCAAATAAGGCAGAAAAGTGGAGCTGAGGATTACCAGCTCGGCCATAATTTCATTGAATGGCACAGCAGATTTGATTGGCAGAATGGCCTACTTTTGCTCCTTGTCTTATGGTCTAACAACATTTTCTGGATTTTCTGGAATGACTTCAGGAGTGAGAATCCAACACATTTTATGATAAGGCAGTTAAATGTTGGGAACAGCATCACCATTTCAACAGCAACTGGCTGTGGATTTAAGTATTGGTCATAATTGTATTACCCAATTCCAAAAATAGATTTAAAGCTGATCAGGTTGAATAATGATTAAGGTTCCAGTTGTAGAGTTTTCAGATCACACAGCACAAAAATATACCTTTCAGTCTGACCAGGCTTCCTGAAATTAAAATAGTCCCATTTGAGTTCTGAAGAAGGGTCACCAGATTGGAAATGTTAAAGCTGATTCCCCTCCACAGATGCTGCCAGACTTTGCTGAGATTTCCAGCAATTTTTGTTTCCCATTTGCTGGTATTTGCCATATATCTCTCTAAACCTTTCCTATTCACGTACCCGTCCAAATGTCTTTTAATTGTTGAACTGTGTCTGCATTTACCACTTCCTCTGGCAATTCATTCCACATTGTGGCATTCACAGTACTTTAGTTTCTGGAAGCAGCACAAATTTACAAGATTCAATTAATTCCATTTTATAACTGGCTGCTTCAAAGCATAAGCTGTTAGCATCATCAATATATTGCTCAACTCTGACTAGGCCTCAACAGTTAACACCATTATCTCCTAAATTTTTAGTTGTGTGTTCAAATTCCACATTAATAACCTCGGCCAAAAATATGCACTTATCCAAGGGAATGGGTGAGTAATAACATTTCTGAACAGGTTGATTAGAAAATATGAAAACCTGCCATTTCAGAATGATAATGACCGAAATCCTTAAACTGCTAAAATTGATACCTTGTCAGTTAGATCGTAATTGTTGGTGGGACCTTCTTTTGTGCAAACTACCTTCTACATCTACAGGACAGAATGGTGGCTCAGGCAAAACATGAGGTGTTGTTCCTCCAGTTTGCGTGTGGTGTCATTGTGACACTGGAGGAGGCCCAGGATGGACATGTCACCCAGGGAGTGGGAGGGGGATTTAAAATGGTTAGCGACCGGAAGGTATTGTGGACCTCTATTCTGCCTCAAGACCCTACAGCCCAATGGCCTAAACATGGAAGTCACCAGTATTAAAATGTACCCACCCCCGGCATCATCTCATGTCCAACGCTCCCTCTCATCCCCACCCCCTTGACCTAACGCAACCTATCCATCTCCTTCCCCAGTTATCTGCCCCACTCTTTCCACCGACCAATCCCCACCAACCTCCTACCTGCATTCATCTATCACCATCCCACCTGCCTTCTCTAGTCCCACCCCTCTATTATTTTCTGAGCTGCCTTCCCCCCGCCAGTTCTGAATAAGGGTTCCGACCCAAGATGTTGACCGTCCTGATCCTCTGATGCTGCCTTTCCTGCTGTGTTCCTCCAGCTCCACAGTGTGTTGACTCACATTTGCATATGTGTTCCTGAATACATTTTACTTTACACAATTGCTAATAGTGATAGCAACAAAGTCAGCCAAGTGGACTTTGTAGAATATGAGTTCCCTGACTATAGTTTTTAACCTGGGAGCCCTTGTTGACAGATATAAACAGAAGTGTCAGAGGTTCTGGAAAGTTGACGTTTGGGATCTTTCCTGCACCTCTGATGCTGCCTGGCCTGCTGTGTTCCTCCAGCTCCACGCTGTGTTGTGCCTTACTCTAGCATTTTGCATGTTGTTGCTATCTCTGTCAGGGGTTCTGTTCACTCTGACAGCCAGCTGTGAGCGAGTTGGATCAATGTCAAGGACTGTGCACATGTAAATAAAGGGTAACTTGGTGACGGGATACCAACTTCTGTGGAGTCATTTTCAAGAATGACACTGGCTACTGCCTGCAGAAAAGCGACAAAAACTTTTTATTTCATGCAAAAGCTTGCAAACTTTTTAAAGTAATAATGCAATCAGCTTGTTCCTAGTATACTGTTTTTTCAGCATTGCATCCGGCCTGTTTCAAATGCGATTGGACTTGCAAATGTTGGAAACATGTACAGTTAGAAAGTACATTTTAATTGGGTGGCTTTGCATTGAGAGCAGGGCGGTGCCTGTTTAAAAAAATTCCCTTCCCCAGGGTGAACAATGGCTACTGGCCACCTCTGGTTCATTTGCAGCTGCGCAGGCTCTCCCCAGATACACCTATCAATCATTCTACCAGTGCCCCACCCCCATAACATCTGACCAATCAACCCCCGGGCGCTGGAGACGCCCCCTCGGCATCCTCGATCTCTAGTGGTCTACGTCACCGTCTGTCAGAGTGTTGTCCAATTCCAATCCCTGCTTGGAATGGGTTCCGCCCAAGCCCGTCTGTCGATCAAGGCACGGCTCCGACCAATCAGAGCGCGGAACCGTGAAAACACCACCGTCCTGCGTCTTGGCGTCAGGAGCGAACGTCCCCAATCCGGCGTTCGATTGGTCGAACTCCGTGTCAGTCTGGGACTGAGTGGGCGGGACGGAGGAGCCGATTGGACGACGGCGGCGCGCTCCACTTTGACCCTCTTAAAGTGAATAAAACATCATGAGCGGTAGGTTCGGTTTTTAAAAAAAAATTAAAATAAATAATCGGGTTTTAAATCGGGTATTTTTGTGGCGACCGAGGTCCGCGGCTGGTGAAGGATATCCAGGCGAAGCGGGTTGACAGGCGGCGACCGGGCCCGGGGGCCCAAGGGGTGGGGGATGGGGCCGGGGCCGAGCCGCTCGCTCCGGCCTCCGCCGCCGCCGCTGCTCGCGTTTTTTTTCCCTCCGACACTTAAAGGCGCACTTTGCGCAGGGGGTGGGAGGAGAAGGAGATTTGCAAAATATAATTAATCTCATGCATCCTGATCGGGAATATTTTCATGCTGGATCTGCATTGCAAATTGTTGCATATGTTGCATTGCAAAGTGTTGAGAACGTTTTTACATTTTCTGGGGTTTTTTTTTGAAAAAAGAATAGAAAAATGGAAAATGTTTCGTTTTTTCGTTTCCCCGCTGCTTTTGCAGTTTTGCACTGGCAATGTCAAGATGCCCATCAATGGGCGAGCAACGGTTGGCAGTAAAATCCGCAGGTTGCTGCCCTGCCTGCTCCCTCTGTCTCACCTGATTGTCATTGGAGGGAGGGTGGTGGGTTTGGAGGCTGGGGGTTCATGTGCCTCCAGATAGGGTTCTGTAGCAACGCTTGACCATTGCCCCTCCGTCTCGACCGCTGTTGGTCGTGACGTGTCCGCGCTCAGAGGCATGAAGAGGGTTAACTGTGTGGCATAAATGGGGCCTCTGAGAAACTACAGGTTGGCATTGGTCCGACATCACACATCGCTTTGATCTTCCAGCACCAATCGCTGTGCACATGCTTTAGATTAGATAAATTAGATTTTGGTGTACAGTCCGATGAAATCACAGTGCACAGAACTGCAGTGTTGTGGAAAAGAACAAAACTGGATGCCATCAATGCAGGATAGTCACCAACAAATCCAATAGAAAATGCAGAAGTATTTACTCAGTGAGTGCTGAGAATTGGCAATGTATAACCACCAGGAGTGGTTGAAGCAAATAATCTAGATGAAGGGCAAGGTACAGAACCACATTAGGCAGAGTGAAATTGAAGGAAGTGTGTCTTGTTTGCGATAAAGAGGGTTTGAAGGCCTGGAGTTTAAGTGCTGACTTGGCCTAGATGGAGCCATTATGTGCTGTTTTACAGCATGGAATATGTTGGTTTCAGCTCAAGAAGTAATATACAATATCCTAGAGATAATGGGAACTGCAGATGCTGGAGACTCCAAGATAATAAAATGTGAGGCTGGATGAACACAGCAGGCCAAGCAGCATCCCAGGAGCACAAAAGCTGACGTTTCGGGCCTAGACCCTTCATCAGAGAGGGGGATGGGGGGAGGGAACTGGAATAAATAGGGAGAGAGGGGGAGGCGGACCGAAGATGGAGAGCAAAGAAGATAGGTGGAGAGGGTGTAGGTGGGGAGGTAGGGAGGGGATAGGTCAGTCCAGGGAAGACGGACAGGTCAAGGAGGTGGGATGAGGTTAGTAGGTAGCTGGGGGTGCGGCTGGGGGTGGGAGGAAGGGATGGGTGAGAGGAAGAACCGGTTAGGGAGGCAGAGACAGGTTGGACTGGTTTTGGGATGCAGTGGGTGGGGGGGAAGAGCTGGGCTGGTTGTGTGGTGCAGTGGGGGGAGGGGATGAACTGGGCTGGTTTAGGGATGCAGTGGGGGAAGGGGAGATTTTGAAACTGGTGAAGTCCACATTGATACCATATGGCTGCAGGGTTCCCAGGCGGAATATGAGTTGCTGTTCCTGCAACCTTCGGGTGGCATCATTGTGGCAGTGCAGGAGGCCCATGATGGACATGTCATCAAGAGAATGGGAGGGGGAGTGGAAATGGTTTGCGACTGGGAGGTGCAGTTGTTTGTTGCGGACTGAGCGGAGGTGTTCTGCAAAGCGGTCCCCAAGCCTCCGCTTGGTTTCCCCAATGTAGAGAAAGCCGCACCGGGTACAGTGGATGCAGTATACCACATTGGCAGATGTGCAGGTGAACCTCTGCTTAATGTGGAATGTCATCTTGGGGCCTGGGATGGGGGTGAGGGAGGAGGTGTGGGGACAAGTGTAGCATTTCCTGCGGTTGCAGGGGAAGGTGCCGGGTGTGGTGGGGTTGGAGGGCAGTGTGGAGCGAACAAGGGAGTCACGGAGAGAGTGGTCTCTCCGGAAAGCAGACAGGGGTGGGGATGGAAAAATGTCTTGGGTGGTGGGGTCGGATTGTAAATGGCGGAAGTGTCGGAGGATAATGCGTTGTATCCGGAGGTTGGTAGGGTGGTGTGTGAGAACGAGGGGGATCCTCTTGGGGCGGTTGTGGCGGGGGCGGGGTGTGAGGGATGTGTCGCGGGAATATACAATATCCTGTTGGGTGCTCTGGGTGCAATATATAGTATCCTGCTGTGTGAAAAATTCTATACCGGGTGTACCTAAAAATGGGTCAAATGTAAGGGAATACTGAACACCTAACAGTGGAAGCAGCATGCAGTAGACAGGCTAAGTGATCCAACAACAAACAGATCAGATCTAAATAAAAACCAAAAGAACTGCGGATGCTGTAAATCAGGAACAAAAACAAAGTTGCTGGAAAAGTTCAGCAGATCTGGCAGCATCTGTGGAGGAGAAAACAGTTAACATCTCGGGTCCAGTGACCCTTCCTAAGAACGGATCTAAGCTCTGCAGCCCTGCATTTCTGTATGTTGTTGGACAATTAACTAACAGAAAGACGAGGCTCCACAAATATCCCCATTCTCATGAATGGGTGAGCCCAGTGCAAAAGACATGGCTGAAGAACAGCTAGAGAGAAATATATTTTCCCACTTGTAGAAGGACTGTTAATGAGAGGGCACGGATTTAAAGAAATTGACACAAGGCACAAAAGCAACGTGTAAAATCTTTTTCACGTTACGATGCTTAACACTTTGAATACACTTCCTAGAGTGTGATAAAGACAGGTTCAAGCCAAGTATTCAAAAAGAAATTGGCGAATTATTTGAAAAGGAAGAATTGGCAGGGATTACAAGAAGAATGCAAAAGAATGGAACAGGGTGATTTGGTCATTTGAAGAGCTGACACAGATACAACAGGCCAAATGGCCTTCCGTACTATTACAATTCCGTGATTTGCAACCACATCAGCCAGAAGTGTCGAGTGGACGATCCTTTCAGCTTCCTGAGTTCCCCAGCATCCCAGGTGCCAGCCTTCAGCCGACTCAGTTGTTTGTGATATCGAGGATCAGCTGAAGTGCTATGGCCCCATTAATATGTTGGCAGTAGTACTGAAAGTCATGCTGCAGAACTAGCCAGCTCCTAGCCAAGTTGTTCTAGTACACCCACCACACTGGCATCTGCATAACAATGCGGAAAATTGCCTAGGTATAGACTGTACAACAAAAGTGGGACAAATTCAACCAGGTCAGATGGCTCAATCAGTCTTTTCACCATCATCTGTAAAGTGATGTAAGTTGTCATCGACAGTGCTATCAAGCCGCACTTGCTCAACAATAACTAGCTCATTGATACCCAGTTCGGGTTTCATCGAGGATACTCAGCTCCTGACCTCAGTACAACCATGGTCCAAATGAGGGGTGAAGAGCTGAACTCAGGGGGTGAGGCGAGAGTAACTGCCCTTGACATCAAGGGCATTGGGCCAAGTGTGGCTTTGAGGAGCAATAATAGGACTGAAGTCAGTGGGATAAAGACAAAAAATAAGTTTAGAGAAGCTCAGCAGGTCAGGCTGCAAAGAAACAGTTGACATTTCATGTTAATGACACCTCATCAGGTGCCTGACTTGCAGAGATTTTCCAACATTTTTTTAGTTCTTATTTCAGATTTCCAGCATCCATAGTATTTTCCTTTGAAGTCAGTAAGAATCAGGAGGAAAACTCTTTGCTGGTTGAAGTAATACTTGGCACAAAGGAAGATGGTTGGCATAGAAAGATTCTGGAATTGATTTTGTTTCAAGGTGGCCGTGACACCAAGCGACTCCTTGTGAGCTTCCGACAGCAGATCTATCTCTAACGTTTCATTTTACCGTTCTGCACTTTTAAATTTAAATTCTAAATCAGTAAAAATTATTAATAATGTTCTTTTCAATGTAATCTGAATGTCTCTAAGTCTTTTATAACCTTTGATGTGTACATCCCTGTTAACTATGATCTGTCTTTTTTGCTTGTAAACAAAACTTTTCACTGTACTTCAGTACACGTGACAATAAATCAAACAAGGATCAGGCAGGTGAGAGATGGCTAAGAGCAGTTAGGATCTGCTGAAATCAAACCCTATCTTTCAATCTTCAGAAGTAAAATTTGGCAGGGCCAGAGAGCATTGAAGGAAGAGTGAACTAAAATGCAAGAGTGAGAAATGCTTGTTGATGCGAGACCCTGAGGTCTCATGGAAAGGTTTCCTTTCTACGTGCTGTTAATAAATAACATCCTGCTTTCATTTTCAGACCAGCAGGACACTATGGCTGCCACTACCACCATTAGTCCCTGTGAATATCTCCAACCAGCAGCATCAACGATGATTGAGGTAAGGGAAGATGTTACTGTTTTGGAGCACCTGCCATCAAACAACATGGCAGCTCCAGGAGTCTGTAACTTTTGGGACCCCTTTTGTTCTTGCCTGTTGCTTCTGCCCACTTGCTGCGGGAATGAGTGCAGTGCTGGTAGTAGGTATGGCATGTGGGTATCTCCCCTGACATACTTAGCCACTTGGTATTTTCGTATTTCCTGACCTGTGCTGGGGCTAACTGCTCTAATTGCATCCAAATTCATTTTGTTCACCTCACTTTTTTATGTTTCTCCCCATATCCTGGCTGTGTGGGCTTTGGATCTATCTTCCCCCAATGCAGTGCGTAAAAGATTGCATAGGAGAACTCAAAGACAAAGAGGGGAGTTCTCTTCATTGTCCTAAATAATATTGATGCCTCAATCAACGTCAGTAGAACAGGTTACTGCATTACTGTTTGTGGGAGCTTTCTGTGCACAAGTCAGCTGCAAGGTTTCCTGTATCACAAAAGTAGCCACACATGATGTAGAGTGGTTGGGCGCTCCTGAGGGTTTGAAAGGCATGATTGAAATGCAACATTTCCTAATGTTTTATGTTTCTTTCCCTTGTTCCTCTCTCTGGCTCTTGTTTCAGGATTCACAGCCGTCTCCTCTGGCCCTCCTGGCAGCAACATGCAGCAAGATTGGACCCCCGGCTGTGGAATCCAGCTCCACCCCCTCTCCAGTGGCAGTACAGATGGTCACGAAGAAGCTGCCGCTGTTGAAGCCAGCTCCAGCACCTAATGGGCAAAATGGTGGCAATTTCAGCTTTGTTGGAGCAAATGGAAAGGTCTTTCAAATCCAGGGGTCACAGGTCACTGGTCCAGCCGTTAGCCCCTCCATCTCTGGACAATTAGTGCTGGCAATTCAGAGCCAAGCAACGGTCAACAAAGGCTCACGGCAGAACGTTCAGTATCAGTTAATCCCCCAGGTCCAGACCCTGGGTGGGCAGTCCCTTCAGATCGCCAATGTTCAGCAAAACATGACGGGTCAGATCCAGCTCATTCCAGGCACCAACCAGGCTTTTGTAACCACTGCAGTGGCAGCCAATACACAGAAGGTCTCTCCTCAGGCAATGCATGTGAAACCTGCTTTATCTCTCCCTGCCCAAGTGCAGAAGGTTGGCACCACGACTGTACAAGGCCAGAGCAACATCATCAAGCTGGCAAGTGGTGGAAATGTCGCACTGTCTGTGCCAATTAGTAATTTGGTTGGCGCCGGTGATGGAACGGCCATACAGTTGGCCGGTGATGCTGCGTGTGGAGGAGGTGGCTCGGCGAAGCTCAGCAAAAGGTCGAGGAGGAAATCAACAAATCCTGCAGCGGTGGCGGAAACAGTCACGCTCGTGGAAGCTTCATCGGGAAACGTCATCCAGCCAGGCACCAATGTACTCTTGGTGCAGAGTCCTTGCTCCAACGTTCTGCAGCAAGTACAGGTGGTACAGCAGAAACAGGAACAGGCGGCCCAGACCATCCCTCAGCAGGCTATCCGTGTTGTGCAGGCAGCCTCCATGAGTGGCCACAACCTTCCCACCGTCCCCCAGAAATCCCCACAGAACCTGCAGATTCAGACCAGTGAGCACAGCTCCCCGCCACTTATCATCAGGAGTCAACCTGTCTCCTCCTCGGGACAGGTTAACTGGCAGGCTGTGCAGGTGAAGAATTCCACAGCACTTCAGCAAGGCTCCAGTCCCTCTGGTGGCTTTGCCCGGATTGCCCCAGCCGCAGGTGGGAAGAGATCCTCTGCGGGCTCTTTGATCCGGAAGGGGACTGCCTTGCCGAGAATTGCACCGGCAGGGGGTGCCATTAACCTGAACACTGCGCAGTTTGCCACTGGCCAGGCAATTCAGACCATTAGCATCAACGGCTTGCAAGTGCCGGGAGTGCCCGTCACTGTCACCAATGCTGCAGGTGAGAGGCAATTTACACAAATGTCAATGCAGCAAGTCAAACGCAGTGAGTTCTTATGATGAGGAATGCACTGACTAAAGCAGGTGGAAACAGATTCAACAGTAACTTACTAAAGGGAATTGGATGAATGTTTGAATGTAAACAGTTTGCTGGGCTGCAGGGAAATAGCAGAAGTGTGTGGTGCTAATTGGATTTTTTTTAACTAGCTGACGCTGGCACAGTGGTCGAATGGCCACCTTTGCTGTGCTCGATTGTTGGACTTTGTGTAAGTGAAAGGAATTTATTGGAACCATTGAAATAATAGAAGGAAGTAATAAGAGACCATTCAGCTCTTTGAATCTATTCCTTAATAGGCAGATGGTGTCATGGTGATGTCAGCGGATTCATAATCCAGAGGCCCGTAGCAGGTGGAAGTTAAATTCAATTAATAAGCCTTCACTTGAGGGTTCTTGTTGTACAGTGTTAGTGACCCTACCTCTGAGCCAGGAGGCTTGGGTTCAAGACCAACTTTCTGCAAAGATGAGTACTGTTTGTGCAGAGCCCTTGCCCAGTGTCCTGCAGCAAGGACAGGGGATGCAGCAGAAGCACGAGCAGGTGGTGCAGGTTGACTGGGACAATACGATTCAAATAGCTAGGTGCTTGATAACTGGTCTGGGCACAGTGGGCAAAAGGGCCTATTTCCGTGCTGTAAAATCTCTTTGACGCTTTTTGATTTTTCAAATTATCATCATTTTGAAATCCCCCAAATGTCCTGAAGTTTCTCTGTCTCTGTAATCCCCTTCAGGTCTACCCACCTCTGGGTCTCTACACTTCTATAGTTCCGGGTTCTCGAGACCTTCACATATAATCACTGCATATTTGTTGGATATGTCTTCAGTGCCTGGGCCCTAAACTCCAAAAGTTCATTCCTAAAACCTTTCACTTCATTCTTCCTTTATGATTCTCCTTGAAAACTACTTGTTTGTAAGGAGCTGATAACATTGTTGTATAAGTTGCTGGGCTAGTAATCCCTAGACCCAGGTAATGGTCTGGCAACCTTGCTTTGAATTCCACCATGGCACTTGATGGAATTTGAATTTCATAAAAATATCTAGAGTTAAAAATCTGATGGTGAACCAACTGCTATCATTTAGGGAAGGACCTGGTTACATCGTACAGGTGATTCCAGGCCCACAACAATCTGGTTGACTTTTAACTTACCTCTGAAATGGCCCAGCACACCACTCAGTAGTAGTGAGTCTTAAAATGTCCCAAAAGAATAAAACTGGACAAATCACTGGATACACATGTAAGCACCAGGAATGACACAGGTAATTTCAGCTCCATCGACCCTGCAAAGTCCTTCCCAACATCTGGGGCAAGTGCCAAGATTGGGAGATTAGTCGAGCAACAGCCTGAGATATTCATACTCACAGATTCATACATTACAAACAATTTTTGAGACACCACTTTGGTACATCCTGTTCCGCTGGCAGAGCAGAGGCAGCAGCACAGTGGTGTATAGTTGGGAAGAAGCTGCCCTGGGAGTCCTCAGCATTGACTCTAGACTTCATGATGTCTCATGGCAACAAGTCAGACATGGGCAAGAAACCTGCTGATTGTCACCAACTGCCTCCCACCTTGCTTGATGAATTATTCTCTCCATATCGAATATCTCTTAGAGGAACACTGACAGTGGCAAAGCACAGAATGTACTCTGGGTGTGGGTCTTCAGTGTCCATATCCAAGAGTGGCTTAGCTGTTGACCTATGCTGGTCAAGTCTATAACTGTGCCAGCAGGAGTAACCACTGCACCTTCCTTGTGAAGGTGAAGTGCTGTCTTCTCAGTGAGGATATACTCTATCATATTGTGTGGTGCTATCACCCTGCTAAATAGCACAGATTTTGAACTGATTCAGCAGCTCAAGACTGGGCAAACATGGTCTATCAGCTGCAGCAGAATTGTATTCAACAATTTGCAGCCTTTTTGGCCTGGCATATCCCCCACTCTACCATTACCATCAAAACAGGGGTGAATCCTGATTCACTGAAGAATGCAGGAGGGCGTGTCTGGCACACCTAAAAAAGAGTGTTGACCTGATGAGGATGCAATACAGGACTACGTGTGTGCCAAACATCATTAGCAACCAATGACAGACAGAGCTAAGCAATCCCACAGCCAACGGATCTGATCTCAGCCCTGGCAGTGCTATTATGTTCAGTTGTGAATAGTGGTGGACAATTAAACACCTCACTAGAGGAGGAGGAGGCTCCACAAATATCCTCATCCTCGATGATGGGAGAGCCCAGCACATCAGTGCAAAAGTTAAGGCCGAAGTAATTGCAGCAATTTTCTGCCAGAAGTGTTTTCTGGTTGAACCATCTTGGCCTCCTCCTGAGGTCACCACCATCATAGATGCTAGTCTTCAGCTGATTTAGTACTCCACATGCTTTCAAGAAATGGCTATGACATTGGATACTCCACAGACAATGAGTCTAATGTTATTCTGCCAAATGTACTGTGGCCATGTCCTCCAGAACTTGTTTTGCCCCTAGTTCAGCTGTTCCAATACAGCTACAACACCATGAGAGAACTGTAGAAAGTAGGAGTAGGCCATTTGCCATGTGAGTCTTCTGTGCTGTTCAATATGATCATAGCTAATCATCCAACTGATTACCCTGATTCCAGTTTCCCTATCCCTTCAGTCCTAAGAACGTACACGTATGTCTTTCTTGAAAATCTTCAGTGTTTTGGCCTTGACAGTTTCCTGTAGCAGAGAATTACACAGGCTCACCACTCTCTGGGTGAAGAAATTTCTCCTCAGCTCTGTCCTGAAAGGCCAACCCCTTATCCTTAGACTGTGACCCCTGGTTCTGGACTCCCCAGTCATCTAGAACATCCTTCTGTGTCTACCCTGTCTAATCCTGTTAGAATTTTATAGGTTTCTGTGAGATTCTCTCCGTCATTCTTCTGAGACCCAGTGAATATAGTCCTAACCAATCCAGTAAGGAGACCAAAACGACACACAACATTGCAATGATTTGTATCGTTACAACAAGACATCCTTGCTTTTATACTCAAATCCTCTTGCAATAAAGGCCAACATATCATTTTCCTCTTGCTTACTTTAAACAACAGGTGCATGAGGACACTCAAGTCTCATTGCAGTACTGTGCTTCTGCGATTTATCACCATTCAGATAGTAATCTAAGATAATAAAGTGTGGAGCTGGATGAACACAGCAGGCCAAGCAGCATCTCAGGAGCACAAAAGCTGACGTTTTGGGCCTAGATCCCCAAAGGGTCTAGGCCCCAAACGTTAGCTTTTGTGCTCCACAGATGTTGCTTGGCCTGCTGTGTTCATTCAGCTCCACACTTTGTTATCTCTGATTCTCCAGCATCTGTAGTTCCCAATGTCTCACATAGTAATCTACCTGCCTTTTTTTGTTACCAAGGTGAGTAACTTCACATCTCTCCATATTATTCTGCACCTACCATGTATTTGCCCACTTACTTAACTTGTCTAAATAACTGAAACATCTCTGCCTCCTCTTCAAAACTCACATTCCCACAAGCGAGGTTCCAGAGGACTGGAGATTAGCCAATGTTGTTTCCTTGTTCAAGAAAGCAAGCAGGGATAATCCAGGAAATTATAGACCTGTGAGCCTAACACCTGAGGTGGGGAAGCTCTTGGAGGACATACTGAGGGACAGGATAAAAGCACGTTTTGAAGAAAATTGACTAGTTAAATGACAGGCAGCATGGCTGTGTACTGAGAAAGTCATGTCTCACCAACCTGAGTGATTTTTTTTGAGATAATTTATGAAAGAAGAGTTGTAGATGTAGGTTATATGGACTTCAGTAAGGCATTTGATAAAGCCCCTCACGGCAGATTGATACAAAAACTAAAATCACAAGGGATTCAGGGTGGCTTACTAGATGGTTACAAAACTGGCTTGGTCATAGAAGACAAAGGGTAGCGGTGGAGGGGTGTTTTTAGAATGGAGACTAGTGGTGTTCCACAGGCATCAGTCTTAGGTCTTCTGTTGTTTGTAGTATATATAAATGATCTGGAGGAAAATGCGGGTGGTCTGATTAGTAAGTTTACAGGTGACATAAAGATTGCTGGAGTTGCTGATAATGCTGATGATTGTAAAAGAATACAACAGAATAATACGGTTTGGCACTTTAAGCACAGAAATGGCAGATGGAGTTTAATCAAGACAAATGTGTGGTCATGCCCTTTGGAGGGTCAAATTAAGGTGTGAATTATACTGTAAATGGCAGAACAGTTAGAAACATTAACATACAGATGGATCTGGGCGTACAGGTCCACATTTCCCTAACAGTGACAACACAAGTAGCCAAGCTGATTAAGAAGGCATACGGCATGCTTGCCTTCGTTAGCCGGGGCATGGAGTACAACAGTTTGCGAACCATGTTGCAGCTATATAAAACCCTCGTTAGTGGAGTATTGTGTGCAGTTTTGATTGCCACACAACTTGAAGGACGTGACGGTTTGGAGGGAGTGCAGAGAAGATTCACCACAATGTTGCCTAGTTTCCAGGGCATTGAAAGGTTAAAAAGACTAGGATTGTTTCCACAGGAAAGATGGCAGCTGAGAGGAGACCTGATAGAGGTCTACAAAATTCTGAGAGACACAGGTAGTGTGGATAGTGAGAGGCTTTTTCCCAGGGTTGAAGTTTCAGTTACAAAGGGGGACAGGTTCAAGGTGAGAGGGGGAACGTTTAAGGGAGATGTGCAAAAGAAGCTTTGCACGCAGAGAACAGTAGGAGCCTGGAACACACTACCGGAGGAGGTGGTGGAAGCAGGCACATTGGTGACATTTAAGCGGCTTGTAGATGGTTACATGAATAGGGAGGGAACAAAAGGATATGACTGAATAAGGGAAGAATGTATTTTCTTTAGGTTCGTTTCATTAGGGCATGATGACCTGCAGAAGCTTGAAGGGCCAAAGGGCCTGTTCCTGTCCAGCACTTCTGTTTTGTTTCTTTGTTCTCGAAGATGACACATAGTCTCCGCTAAATCCAAATCATTAATATATACTGTAAACAGCTGAGATTCAAGCACTGATCCCTACAGTACCTCACTAGTCATTGCCTGCCACTTGGAAAAATGTTCCTACACTTTGTTACTTGTTTACAAACCAGTTCTCGATCCATTTCAGTCTATGACCTTCAATGCCATGCATTTTAATTTTGAGCACTGATTTTTCATATTGGGCCTTATCAAAAGCCGTCTGAAAATCCAAGTAGACCACATCCACTGGCTCCCCCTTACCACTCTACCAGCTATATCCACAACAAATTCTAACAGATTTGTCAAGCTCGACCTCCCCTTCGTGGATTCATGCTGACTGTCCGATCTTGTCACTGTCTTCCAAGTGCTCTGCTACTATATTTTTTAGAATGAACTTCATCGCTTTTCCCATTGCTGATGCCAAGCTGTAACTGGTCTGTAATTTGCTGTTTTTTCTCTGCCTTACTTCTGAAATAGTGGGTTTACATTTGCTACTCCCCAACTCACATGAACTGTTGCAGAGTCTATAGAATTTTGGAAGGAAACTACTAGTGCTTCTGCTATTTCTAGGGCCACTTGCTTAAGTATTCTGAGAGAAAGGTTACCAGGCCCCAGGGATTTATCTGCTGTTAGTTTCCCCAATACCATTTCCTGACCTAATACTAATTTATTTCATTTCCTCCTTCCCATTAGACCTTGTGTTTCCCCATATTTTGGGGTTGTTACTTAAGTCTTCCTCTGTGAAGACAGAACTAAAGTGTGTATTGAGTTGGTCTGCCATCTCAATGCTCCCCATTATGAATTCCCCTATTTCTTACCGTAGGGGATGTGTTTTCATCTTTACTAATCTTTTTCTCTTCACTTACCTATAGAGCCTTTTACTATTGGTTTGTATGTTCCTCTCAAACTCTATTTTCCCCCTCTTTGTCAATCTCTTTGTGTCCCTTTACTGGAATCTATACCGGTCCCAACCCTCAGGTCTTTTGTTCTTTTTGGACACCCTGTAGGTGTCTTCCTTGGATTTGATGCTGTCTCCAGTCTCCCTTGCTAGCCAAGGTCTGACCGTATTTCCCATCTCATCTTTGTGTCAGACTGGGATGAGGAACAGTTCATTGCCTACCTACCTTCATCCCTCAAATAACAATCTCCAGTTTATCCCCAGATCATTGTAATTTATTTTATTTAAATTCAGAAACCACTGTGTAACTCTCCAAGCGTGTTCTCTCTTCCCTAAGGGCCTGTGCACAATTAGATTGTCAATTATTCATTCCTTGTTAAAAAATATCCAGTCTAGGATGGTCTTTTCTCTAGTTGATTACTCGATGTGTTGATCCAGAAAAACCATCCCATATATACTCCATGAATTTATCCTCTACTATATTACCACTGATTTGGTTTGCCCAATCTATGCAGACTTAAGTCACTTGTAAATATAGCTACATCTTTATTACATGCATCTCTAACATCCTTTTTAAAGCCTTCCCTAAAATTAATACAACAGTTTAAGGGTCTTTTATACACCCCGTACTGTCGTTTTTAGCCCCTTGATGTTTCTAAGCTGATCTCATACAGATTCTACTTCACCAGAGCTAATACCCTTTGCTGACAATCACATTAATTTCTTCTTAATTAATGGTGCTACCCCACCACCTTCTCCTTTTGTCTGCCCTTTCAAAAAACTGAAAACCTGACATATTCAGTTCCCATTCTTGGTCACACTGCATCCGTATCTCTGTAATCCCCGTTATGTCATACATATTTACATCTATTTGTGCAACCAATTAATCCATTTTATTGCAAGTGCTCCATGCATTAAGGCTTGTCTTTTTAGCATTCTTAGTCACATTCAATGTTGACTGTGCTCGGTTCTATCCCTTGAATTCTCTGCCTGTCACCTTTCTTATTTACCATTCAGTCTTTTATTTTAGTCCTTATTTTCCTGTTATTCATCTCCCTGTATAGAGACCCATCCAGCTTGTATTTTACTTTAAACCCTCTCCATCTGCATTTGCAAATACATCCCCAGGACATCTGGAAATCAATGGCTTGGTGGTATTATTGCTAGACTATTAATCCAGAACCTCAACGAATATTCTGGGGATCTGGATTTGAACTCACTACAACAGATGTCTAGAATTAAGAATCTGCTGATGATCATGAAACCACTGTCGAATGGGGAAAAACCTGTCTGGTTTGCTAATGTCCTTCAAGGAAAGAAGGCTGGCTTACATGCTACTCGGGACCCACAGCAGCGTGGTTGATTCTCAGTTGCAGTTTAATAACTGATTATGGACATTATGTCATTGGCATAAAATATAGAGGGAAGTGAAGAAGAAATGTTTTGTCCTGAAACGTTGTCAAGATCTGCAGTTATTTGTTCAAGTGATGTTGGGACTGCATCTGGGCCAGTATGTATTGTGCTACAGGGTGATAGAAATTGAAGATTCTACAATTCAATACCAATCCAATGAGAAAACCTCTGAGACTCCCATGGTATGGTCTTTGTTTTAAGAAGGGTGTCGAGGCCACTGTTTGAGTGAAGAAGAGCTGCATTAAGATAATACCAGGGGTAAGAGGCTGTCGTTTGGGAAGAGTGACTAGCAAAAATAAACCTTGCATTTCCATAACACTTGTCACAGCTGCAGGCAATTGCAAATTATTTTACAGCTAGTGAAGTAATTCTGAAGTGTGGTTATGGTTTTCATTTGGGAATTTATTAATAGTTTCATTGCAAGACGGGTATGCCACATGAGACGGGAACTGACTGACCGGCAAGTGGGCTTTGATTAGTAGAGGCACGTATTAATGCTCGTTGATTGTTACCTGCTAGCCTTTGTTTAAACCAGGCAGGTTGACTCTGGTTGGTCATGGCATTGCCCTGCAGAATGCACCAGCGACTGGCTGTCACCTGTTTTGTTGAGTTCAAACAGGCACAGTCCACATGCACGTTGTTTCTTTCTGCAAAGAACAGAGCTAAATCTCAGTGCTGGTCTGATGCCAAGTGTGTAGATCATACACCCTAAAGACTGGAAGATCATGTAGAAGAACATGTCAGTTTGACTGTTCTCAACAAGAAAGGCACTGACCATGTCCAGCCAGTTCATATTTTGAGAACTTGCAACACTATATTCACTGTTAAATACGATTCTGTAATTGGACAACATTTGCTGTATAGTCCTGAATTTGTGAGGAATTCCACTGACAACTAAATTAGAATAATCAGTTGGACTCTCTCTGGTGTATCTGTCTATGTTGGAAGATACATAGGTTAATACACAGTACTGTGTTCTTTGCAGACTGATCCCTTTATTACAAAAAATTTTCTAAAATATGGATAACACAATGAAAACTGTGTTAGAAACAGTAAGAACTTTTATAAGGTAGGTGAATAATTATTTGAAATAAAAAAAAATCAGGATAGGAGAGAGATGGGCAATAGAATATGGATAATTGAATATGTGGCTCTTTTATACAAGCAACACAGGTCAGATGGGCTGAATGACCTCCTGTTGTGCTGTAAAATTCTCTTCCTTGTTAATGAAAAATGTTGTTTTAATCCTGACAGGACAGCAACAGTTAAATGTGCAGGCAGGGGTCATGTCCCCAGTTTCGGCCAACAATATCACTATCACTGGACTGAGTTCGAGCCAGCTTAGCCAGCTGCACATGGAACCAGCCTTACCAGCTGATGAGATTGCAGAGCAGCAGGTACAACAAAACAAGAAGATGAAAAGGATGGCCTGCACATGTCCAAATTGCAAAGATGGCGAGAAAAGGTGTACCTTCCTTTCGTTCCGTCTTTAATTCTACTTTTGGATTTCTCTTTTCTCCTATTCATGTATGTGATGTGAGCATCAGTGGCAATACCAATGTTGTTGCCTTATCCTGTTATCCCTTTGTGAAGGTGCTATTGAGCCACTGAAGGCCATGTAGTGCAAAGTGCCTCCGCTATGCTACTGGGTCAGGAGTGCCAGTGTTTGACCCATTGACGATGAAGACAAAACTGTCTGTTGACTTGTCATCCTGTTCAGTAAAAAGATAAGATCATAAGAAATTGGAACAGAAGTAGGCCATTCGGTCCCTCAAGCCTGCTTTCCCATTCAATACGAACATGGCTGATCTGACATTTCTCACATTCACTTTCTTGCCCTTTCCCTGTAATCCTTCATTCCCTTATTAATCAAGAATCTATACATCTCCGCCTTAAATGTACTCAAGAACATATTTGCTTCCTTCCTCCAAGTCCTAAGGGGTTTTAGGGGCAACATTTTACACAGAAGGTGGTACATGTATGGAATGAGCTGCCAGAGAAGGTGGTGGAGGCTGGTGCAATTACAACATTTCAAAGGCATCTGGATGGATATATGAAAAGGAAGATTTTAGAGGGATATGGGCCAAATGCTGGCACATGGGACTAGATTAATTTAGGATATCTAGTCGGCAAGGACGAGTTGAACCAAAGTGTCTGCTTCCATGCTGTATATCTCTACAACTCTTCAGTCCTTAATATATATTGTAAACAGTAGCGGCCCCACCCCTGATCACTGTGGAACCTCGCTGGCCATGGCTCACTAACCTGAAAAAAGAACCCCATGTGCCAGTTGACTGTTCCAGTTGGAAATAGCTCATGACTGATATGTGACCCACCTGCGTCGTGACACAGCACTATGCTTACAGCCGTGTTTCTTTATTACTGCTCAATTAGAGCTAGCAAAAAATGAGTTCCCTGTAACGCCTCAGTCTCCACAGTGCTACCATACTTCTGAGAATTGTGTAACTGGGGATTAAATTAAATGTAAATGTAATTTTTAAACAAATAATGGAATGAGGACGACAGGTGTGACAAGTTTTATTAAAAGTTAAGACTAAAATGTGCTTGAGGCTGAATCTGCAATATACCTGAAATGTAAACCTGTTTTCCTCTTTTTGATTCAACTTACCTTTGTGTACATATTCAACATTTGTGCTGTCACTTAGCATGGAGTGAGCACATTGATGAGGCAATTTCTATTATTTATTAATGGAATTTTCAAAATTACTTTTTAAGGATTTATGTTCTACAATTCCATTTGTTTATATGCAGAATCATAAATAATAAAATGTAGAAAGGGTCCAGAAGTTGTCAATTACTCCCATCACTCCAGCTTTTTTCCTGGAGCACAGCAATTCATCTTCACATCAAGTGTGTATCCAGTTTCCCTTTTATTTTTGAGAAGGCTTTCATAGATCATAGAATTCCTACAGTGTGGAAACAGGCCCTTCAGCCCAACAAGTCCACACTGATCCTTGGAACACCCCACTCAGACCCATCCCCCATGACCCACCTAAGCTACACACCCCTGAATACTGCGGGCAATTTAGCATGGCCAATCCACCTAACCTGTACATCTTTGGACTGTGGGAGGAAACTGGAGCACCCGATGGAAACCCACACAGACACGGGGAGAATGTGCACACTCCACACAGACAGTCACCCGAGGGTGGAATCGATCTCGGATCCCTAGCGCTGTGAGGCTGCAGTGCTAACCACTGAGCCACTGTGCCGCTTTTTTGACAAGCTTTCATCCAGATCACAACTACTGATGTAAAAGAATATTTTCTCATGACATCCCTGGTTCATTTGCCAATCTACTCAAGTATGTGTTCTGTAGTTACCAACCTATCTGCCAATAGAAACAGAACTGCTAATTCACAGCATCTAAGCTGTTTGTGATTTTGACCACTTCCATCAAATTGCCTTTTAGTCTTCTCTGTTCTAAGAAGTAAAACCTAAACTTAGATTCATAGAGATATTACAGCACAGAAAAAGGCCCTTCAGCCCATTGTGCCCACACTGGTTATGAAGTATGTATCTATTCAAATCCCAATTTTCAGCTCTTGGTTTTGTATGCTGTGGCATTTCAACTGCTCACTTGAACACTCCTTAAAGACTTGAGGGTTATAGAGTTATACAGCACAGAAACAGACTCTTTGGCCCAACTCGTCAGCTCTGACCTGATGTCTCAATCTGATCTAGTCCAATTTGCCAGCATTTGGCCCGTATCCCTCTAAACCCTTTCTATTCACATACCTGTCCAGATGCCTTTTAAATGTTGTAATTGTACCAGTTTCCACCACTTCCTCTGGCAGCTTGTTCCATACATGCACCACTCTCAGCATGAAAAAGTTGCCACTCAGAACCTTTTAAAAATCTTTCCCCTTTCATCTTAAACTGTTCCCTGTAGTTTTGAACTCCCCACCCTAGGAAAAGACCTTGGCTATTCACCCTATCCGTGCCCCTCATGATTTTATAAATCTGCATAATGCCACCCCTCAGCCTCCACATTCCAGGGAAAAAAGCCTCAGCTTATTCAGCTTCTCTCTACAAATCAAACCCCCCAATCTTTGCAACACCCTTGTAAATTTCTTTTTTTGCACCCACTGAAATTTAACAACATTTTTCCTGTCGAAGGGCCCTTACCCTTCAGGCAGTTCCAGATAACTACCAGTTTCTGCATGAAAAATGTCACCAAATTCCTTCTAAACCTCCTACTCCTCTAGTTATTGATCTATGGGGAAATGTTTTTCTGTATCTACCCTTCAGTGCCTCTCAGAACTGTACACCTCCATGAGGTGCCCTCTCAGCTTTCTCGGCCTGTCTTGTCTCTTAGCAGCTGAATTGCTGCTACCCAAGTAACGTCCTGGTGAAGCTCGTCTGACCCCTCTGTAATGCAATTACAGCCTCCCTTTAGTGTGATGACCAAAACTGCACACTGTAGTTGTGTAACAATATGTCTGAGAGAATTGTGGAAATTCTTTCTCCAGAATTTCTGTTCCTTTTTGTTTTGCAAAATTTGCAGTTCTGGTGAAGATGAAGCCGGGCTCATCTTCTTGAGTGATTTGTTAATCTGCATTAGTTGTTAATCTCGCTAAGCCACATGGTTTTTAAAACTGGAATTAAATATTTTGCCTTAAATCTAGGAGTGGAGAGTTAGGGAAGAAGAAGCATGTTTGCCACATTCAAGGTTGTGAGAAGGTATTCCGGAAAACGTCCTTGCTACGAGCCCATGTTCGCTTGCACACAGGGGAGCGCCCGTTTGTCTGTAGTTGGGTCTATTGTGGGAAGAGGTTCACTCGCAGTGATGAGCTACAGAGGCACTCCAGAACTCACACAGGTCAGTGCTGCACGGAGTAACTTTCTTCGTAATGTTCAGTAATAATTTTAAATGTAATGCATGTGACTCAGGGATTATACTAAGTTCTGGTGTTATCACAGGAGTTTTCAATTTGGCATGACTAATCATTCTAAATACCTTCTGTGAGAGATTTACATATGGAGATTTATAAAGTGTCTTCTAAAAACCCATTCACTAAATAGCCATTCTTCATTAGCACTGTTGCATCCATGATGGTTCCGGTAAATTTGTGCTCCATAATCTATTGCTCCTAAAATACTCAGACTAGCCATTTGGATTTCTAAACATGTTAATGCATTGATTTTAACAAAGTGTGGAGCTGGATGAACACAGCAGGCCAAGCAGCATCTTAGGAGCACAAAAGCTGACATTTCAGGCCCAGACCCCTGAAACATCAGATTTTCGTGCTCCTAAGATGCTGCTTGGCCTGCTGTGTACATCCAGCTCTATACTTCGTTATCTCGGATTCTCCAGCGTCTGCAGTTCCCAATCTCTCCCATGCATTGATTTTGATGTTTTACTAAATTTGAGGTTAGTAGGTAGGAGATGGAGGTGCGGCTTGGGGTGGGAGGAAGGGATGGGTGAGAGGAAGAACAGGTTAGGGAGGCAGGGACAGGTTGGACTGGTTTTGGGATGCAGTGGGTGGAGGGGAAGAGCTGGGCTGGTTGTGTGGTGCAGTGGGGGGAGGGGAAGAACTGGGCTGGTTTAAGGTTGCAGGAACAGCAACTCATATTCCGCTTGGGAACCCTGCAGCCCAATGGTATCAATGTGGACTTCACCAGCTTCAAAATCTCCCCTTGCCCCACCTCATCCCACCTCCTTGACCTGTCCGTCTTCCCTGGACTGACCTATCCCCTCCCTAGCTCCCCACCTATACTCTCCTCTCCACCTATCTTCTTTTCTCTCCATCTTCGGTTCGCCTCCCCCTCTCTCCCTATTTATTCCAGAACCCTCACCCCATCCCCCTCTCTGATGAAGGGTCTAGGCCCAAAACGTCAGCTTTTGTGCTCCTGAGATGCTGCTGGGCCTGCTGTGTTCATCCAGCCTCACATTTTATTATCTCGGATTCTCCAGCATCTGCAGTTCCCATTATCGCTCAAGTAAAATGTTTATTTCCCAACTTTATACTCAAATCCAGCTTTTCAAAAAAACCTAGAAATGACAGGATATTCCATGGATTGTGAAGGACTCAACTTTCCCAAGGGTATCAATATGGATTTCGCCAGCTTCAAAATCTCCCCTCCGCCAACCACATGCCAAAACCAGCCCAGCTAATCCCCGCTTCCCTAACCATTCCTCCCACCTCAAGCCCCACCCCCATCCCCTACCCACTAACCTCATCCCACCCCCCTGACCTGTCTGTTCTCACTGGACTGAACTATCCCCCCCGCTAACTCCCCACCTACATTCATCTTCACTGGCTCTAACCCCGCCTGTTTGACCTGTCTGTCTCCTCTAACCCTAACTTCTCCTTTATCCATCTTCTACCTGCCTCCCCCGTCTCCCTATTTATTTCAGAATCCCCTTCCCCTCCCCCATATCTGAAGAAGGGTCCCGACCTGAAACGTCAAGCTTTCCTGCTCATCTGATGCTGCTTGGCCTGCTCTGTTCATCCAGCTTCACTCCGTGTTATCTCAACTTTCTCCAGTATGTTTTATAACATCATGGCATCTTACAGCTAACAGCTGCTTTTGAAGTATACCAACCACTTATTAGGGAGGCATTGACCTAATGGTATTGTTGCTGAACTGTTATTCCGGAGACCCAGCTAATGTTCTGGGGACCCAGCTTCAAATCCTGCCATGGCAGGTGGTAGAATTTGAATTCAGTAAAAATCTGGAATTGAGAGACAAATGATGGCCATGAAACCATTGTTGATTGTTGGGAAAAACCCATCTAGTTTATTAATATCCTTTATGGAAGGAAACTGCCGTCCTTATCTGGTCTGGCCTACATGTGACTCCACACCCATAGTAATGTGGTTGACTTGTAATTGCTGGCCTAGCCAACAATGTCCTTATTTTGATTTGTGTGATCACTTTTTTTTAAGTGACATTGGTTTAGATGATAAACATTTACCATGGCACTGGGGAGAGCCCCTGCTCTTCTTTGCAATGGTGGGTACTTAGTTTCAACAGTGACGACAACTGGGCTGTCATCTGAAAGACAGCATCTTGACAATTCAGTATTCCCTCAGGTTGTAACAGCCTTGCATCTCATAAAACGATGGCTTGTGCCATGGGGTAAACTTTGTGTTAAGCATCACTTGGTTGTCTCTGCAGCCTTCTCTGGGATGGCCGTTCTGGTACATTTGCTTGGAAGGAATATTGTGGGCTGAGACAATACTGTCCTAGCCTCACACTGGGAATGTTAGGTTACATTTCTGTGCTCAAGTTTCTAATGCCTGTGTTGAGGTAACCGGTAATGTTTTATCTGTTGTGAGAAATTAAAGTTCTGTGCTAACTATATGTTACAGGTGACAAACGCTTCGAGTGTGGACAGTGCCACAAGCGTTTCATGAGGAGTGACCACCTGACCAAACACTACAAAACACACTTGAACACAAAGAACTTGGTGTAAAGACTGCGGGGCACTTGGGAGATATCGGTCTCCCTAGCGACACAAGTCGAACATTTTCTTCTTTGTTTTCACATTTTTAACGAAAAGAAATTAACAAAAAATGTTTTCCTGGAGGGAGGGAGGAGTCATGTTTGGTTTATACACTGCCTTCCCCTCCTGATGCATTAGGACACGTCGTTACTGTGGTAACCCATTTACCAGCGATATGGCACAGTGTGAAGAACGCAGTGGATTGGGGTTGGGTTGGAGGCTGCTAGAGCAAGAGGAAAACAATGTGAAGAGATTAAGCAATCCTCATCCCATCCTGGGTTGTTCTGTCCATTCCTCCTTGTGTAACACAGGTGTAGCTTTGCCGATGTCTTGTTTTCTAATAATATGTTGCCTTAGATTTTGTCACATATGATAATGAGAGCATTGTACTGTGATTGAATGGGGGCTTTTCAATTAGTCAGTTTGCTATTACTTTCATTTTAAAAAACAATGTGTTTTTTTTCCTAGTGCGATTCTGACACAGGATCATGAGATGATTTATGTCCAGATTAATGTCATCATTGGACAATAGTAGAAGGAAAAAGAAGATAATTCTTTTTAAAAAAGTTTTTAAATGAAAGGTTGTAGTATTTGCAATGTTTATTAGATCAATAAGTATAGTGTTTACAGTTGCTTCAAAGAAATATTGGTTATATTTTTGAGCTTTGACTGGAAGGAAATCTGACTTTATTTTAGTATATAATTTTTGGATGGTATAAGATGACTGATAATAAATTTCTTAATTGGCGCTAAATGCAGTGGGGATAGGAGAATACAATCAATGCCCATTTTCTTCTTTAGAACAGCCCGACACTCTACTTCTGCCCATTACAGTGTCTGGGTTAAAATCCCAGTCAATGTGTCCTGTTCTGGTTTCTCCCATACTGTGAGGATCATGGATCAAAACAAGATGGGAAGATTTCCTGTGTATCATGGGCTCCCAGCAAACGTCCCATGGGAAATCTTTCCCAGTTAACATGTAGTACATCAAAAGAATTAAATACAGAACAGAATGGCTCCATGTTCCTAAATGTGGAAGAGTTGGAGGAGGAGTGTTTGCCCAGTTTTCTCCCCTTCGCTTTTCAAAGGTGGCAAATCTCTTGTGGTGTATCCTTCTGTAGTTTCCAGCTGTCCCTCTGGGCATCATCCAACTATTCATTCTTTATATTCAAGGGAGTAACGGAACCAAGGCAAATATTGTGCACATCCAGCATTCACACACACCAGTTTATGTTCCATTTAGGACTATGGGGCAGTTCATTTGATTACAGATGCCCATTTAAGGGACAGTCTCATCCTGGTTAGTGGCTGCCAGCCAGTTAAACCATTTCATGAAGCTATTTGGAAGTGATGTCAGACCACTTTCTGCAACATTGCAAGGAAGTTTCTACTGTGGAATGTGCACTATTTCCTGACCGTGATGTCATTTCCTGTGTTTTTTTTAAAAAAGCTAAAATAAAATGAATTGTTTGTGCTTTGGTTTATGTAGAAAGAGAAGCATGAAGTCATTTGTTTCTGTATTGTTTTCTCAAATTTAATGTCATTTATCAAGTATGGTGACCTGAATTTGAGTGAATTGGTTTCAGTTCTTATTTCCTCAGTTTATTGCTTGGTATTATTTGTGTTTTATTTTTCCACTAGTTTTGATCTTCTTACTTAAGAAAGGATATAGTTGCCTTAGAGAGAGTCTAGTGAAGGTTAACGAGACTGTTTCTTGGGCTGAGGGGATTTTCCTGTGGTTAGTGTTTGAGTAGACTAATCTTGGAGATTAAAAGAATGAGAAGTGATGTCCTTGAAATGTATGAAATTCTTAAGGAATTATACAGGGTTAATGCCAAGAGGATGTTTGCTGGGGAATTGAGAACTTCAAGTCACAATCAGTATAGGAGGTTGGCTTAGGACTGAGATGAGAAATTCTTTGCTCAAAGGATTTGTCAATCCATTTAATTCTCCATCCCAGAGGATTATCGATGCTCAGTTATGAATTGAGTATATATTCAAGACAGAGAATTTTGGGTACCAAAAAATTAGGGTATGTTGGGATACTGCAGGAAATCAGATCAGAATAGGTCAGCCACAAACTTAGCAAATCATTAGAGTCAGCTCAAAGTGTTAGATGCTCTGCTGCCTGTAGTATGTTTCCATATCACTCTATAGAATCATCGTATAATAGTAAAAGTAGGCCATTCATCCTATGGGATCGATGCCTGCTCTTTAAAAGCTCTGTCCATTTAAACCCATTCCCTGCTCTTTCCCCATGGCTGTGCAAAATGTGCCCTTTCAAATATTTATCCACCCTTTTGAAAGCTACCGTTGAATCTGCTTTCCAGATCATCGTAACTCACTGTGGAATGGAATGTCTCCCCATGTTGTTTCTGGGGTCTTCTGCTAATCTGTTTCCTCTGGTTAACAAACCTTTTTCCATAAGTGGCAATGTCTACTTATTTAACACCTCCATCATTTCTGCTGTAAGGAGAGCAAACTCAGCTTTTCCACTCTCTCCGCATAACTGTGGTCCCTCATTCTAATAAATCTCCTCTACCCTCTCTACCCTTTGGGTCTGCTTGCACACTGCATGTAATTAGAGCATTCAACTTACGTTGAGAACAAAATAAACATTTCTAATTCCCCTTCCAACAACTCAACTACTGTTTTTGTACCTATTCTGCTTGAACACTGGAGCAAGGAGGGATTACTGTTGAACCTGTTTCTTATTGCTTGATACAGTTACTAACAAATGTTTCAATCTGTACTGTAGGGTAATCCTTGAGTGTTAGAAAGTCCAGAATTTTAAAAGTTGACGTAAAACACAGCTAATTCTATATTTATTTTTAAATTAGTCTTGTTTAACAGTACAGATATGTTTGATCGTTATATTCCACAGATGTAAACAATTGTTGACTTGTGGAGGTTAAGAGAAGTTTTAACCCTGCAAACTGAGCTCTTTGACAGTTCAGATTTGCTTCTGAACCACTCCAACCAGATTTGATTCCTGGTGTATAACATAGTTATGTCGGCTGTTGAGACTCTCCAGTTGGCCACAATACAGCCATATCGGCCTGAGGAACAGGTAGGAGAGAGGATTAAAAAAAAATGGGCCAGGGCCCCTGTTCTTGATCACTGCAGCTTTGCTGAGTACAGCTTCGGACTCAGATATGACACTTTCTGCCAACCCTCAGCACTCATTGACTGGGTCACAGCTGGGGATCCACCAAGTGAATGAGGTACCAGTGAGTCTCCAAGTTGTGATGGGGAGAGGAAAAGAATTTGGGGCCAGGAGCATGGGAGAGGTTTAACTTCACACGGGGTTGAACTGAGTTGTTTAATAAAAGGTCTCACAGTAATTTACAGGTACGTGAAGATCAGTTGCAAAACTATTGATAAGCAGTGATGTAAATTATTTGACAGGAAAAGCAGTGATTTTTATTCAGATAAGATTATTTGATCAAATGGTAGGTTTCCCTGCTAACCATTGTTGAAAATTAGGAATAATTGTTTCACATTTACTGAATTACCAGCCATAGTCTGTTTAATGTGCCAATCACTGGTTTAAGTTGATTGAGTTGAGAACTTCCCTAATTCTTGCTGTCAAGTTACTGCATTCCCCTTACATTTTTCTGATAAGGCAAGCAGAGCCATCACCCAGAGGAGAGTCTGTGTCCAGTATTTGATTCTGTCTGGCAGCCTGTATAGTAAAGGAGTAGAACTGAGGCTCAATGGCAATTTTCGGTGCAATGGGTACCATATTCTGTCTGGTACGCTCGCTGCTGCAACAGTGTATTGCTGTTTGTTTTTAAAAGTGCTGTTTTAGCAAATAGCCTTCGTATGATGAAAACTGCTTGGATTTATGAGGTGTTGTAAATGTTCTTTGGTATATTATATAACAAAATAAACAATGGCAGCCCAGGCTGACACTGGTCTTTAATCTACTGATCATTGGAGTAGAGGAGTATTAATCTCCTTCTGCCCAACTGCACCATTAGGTCGCAAAACACAAGGAGCCAACCAGTCCCCTAACCTCAGAGTAAAGTAAGATAAATTTGCAACACAAGAACAGGTCGTTTTGCCCATCTAGCCATGTTGAGATTATGCTCCAGACCTCCCACTTTACTCAACCTTACCCTGGCAAACAGTCCTATGGGAGATAATGGCACCATGGTAATGTCAAAGAATTGGTAATCCAGAGGCCCAGAGTAAAGCCTTGTAGGCGTAGGTTCAAATGTGATCACAGGAGCTGGTGGAATTTAGATTCAATGAATAAATGTGGATTTGAAAGCTGGTGTCACGGTGAACATGATAACTATGATCAATTGTTGTAAAATAAAACTCATCTACTCGTCTGGTTCTTTAATGTCCTTTAGGGAAGGATATCTGCTGTCCTTATTTGGTCTAGCTTACATGTGACTCCCGACCCACACAATGCCGACTGTTAACTGCTCTCTGAAATGACTATGCCATCCAATCAGTTGTAGGGCAATTAGGGACAACAAATTCTGGGCCATACCAGCAACACTTACATCTGTAAAAATGTTTGTAAAAGTATAAACAACCTTTCTAGCCCATTCTCCCTCATGTTCTTTTTTTCAGTTTGCCCCCAAATGGTACTGTAATTACATTGACCTCGTTGATACCATTGTGTGGTGGACTGGGACTGCCTGCACATTCTGTGTCGTCTCAATGACTGAAGCAGTGAAACTTGCAGTTTATCTCTGCTGCACCTGATGACATGGCTGCCACAAATATATTCTTCATCTCTCATTGTGGTGGCATAATAAGACCATAAGGTGTATGAGCAGAAGTGGCCTATTCAACCCATTGAATGTGCTATGTCATTCAATGAAATCATGTCTGATGCAATAATCCTCTTCTCCATGAACCTTGATTCCATGATTAAAAGTCTCTATTTCAGCTTTTAATATACTTAACCCCAGCTTCTACAGCCTTTTGTAGTAAATAATTCCAAAGATTCACTGTGAAATTTCTTCATATCTCTGACCTAACTAGGTGATCCCTTACTCTGAGATTATGTACTGTGGTGGTAGACTCTCCCACGAGGGGAAACAACCCCAACATCTACCCTGTCAAACCTCTTAACCTTCCTGCATGTATCAATAAGATTGCCTCTCACTTTTCTAAACTCCAGTGAATACAGACTCAATCTACTCAGGCTCTCATAAGAAAATCCCTCCATATCTGGGACCAACCTAGTGGACCTTCCGTGATCAGCCTCCAATGCAACTATAGACTTCCTTAGAATCAAAACTGTTTACAGTATTCTAGGTCTGGTCTAACAAGTACCCTGTATTGTTTTAGCCTCACTTCTCTATTTTTATTCTTGATTCTGTTTGAAATAGAGGTTAACAGTCCAATTGCCTTCCCTATTACCTGCTGAACCTACATGCTAGTTTTTTTGTGTTTTATGCATGAGAACTGCCAATACCTCTGTGCTGCAGCTTTGTTTTGTCTTCCTCCATTTAATTAATATCTCTTCTTCCTGCCAACATTCACGACTTCACACTTTATATTATATTCTATCTGCCAAGTTTTTGTTCACCATCTGTACACTTTTGGTGTCATCTGAAAGTTGACTCTGGCACTTTCCTCATTCAAATTATTAATAAATAATTGCAGTCCCAGCACTGATCCCTATGGCACTCCACTAGTTACAGGTTACCATTCAGAAAATGCCCCCCACACTTATTCCAACTCTGCCTTCTGTTACTGAAAACAATAATGCTGGAGATCACAGCATGTCATGCACTGGAGAGAGATCAAGCTAATGTTTTGAATCTAGAAGGCTATTCACCAGAGCTGAAGTCTTCTATTAGTTAGCTAATCCTCTTTCCATGCTACTTTACCATCCCAAACACCATGGGCTCTTATTAAGCATCCTCATGTGTGGTACCTTTTGTAGTTAAGATAATCAGTTTGCTGAGACCTCCTTGGAGTCATACTGCAATCCTACGCTGGAGACATACTCACGAGGCACAATGGTACTGACTCGGATATGCATTAGCAATTTGGGCTAGCAAAGAAGCTTGGCTGGTTATTTTCACACATTTTGGAAGTGAGATCCATTATTACGTCCCTGTCCACTGTAGGAGTTCGCAAGGAGTCATCCAGTGTCGGTGCTGCTGAAAGCGTGCTGTCCCAGTGCATAATGCCCTGGTATGGCAAACGCTCTGCCCAGGACTGCAAGAAACTACAGAAGGTTCTGTGCACAGCCCAGACCATCACAGAAGCCAACCTTCCACCCATGGACTCTATTTACACGGCTCGCTGCTGGGGAAAGGCTGCCAGCATCATCAAAGGCCCATCGCACCCTGGTAATGACCTCCTACAACCTCTTCCGTTAGGCAGAAGATACAGAATCCTAAACACACGCACCAGCAGGTTCAGGAACAGCTTCTTCCCAGCTGTTATCAGACTGTTGAATGGACTGTAGCCTCAATTAATGTAACCTGTATGTCTCATAAGTTTTTTTGATCTGTACGTCCTTTGTTTGCTGTGATCTGCCTGTACTGCTCGTAAATTTAGCCTTTCACTGTATTTGGGTACACACAACAATAAAATCAAAATCACTGTTAGAAATTACTGTCCCATCTGAGGTCTTACTTACACAGCTCATATAAGAGATTTAGGCCAAAACTTGTGCTGAATATGTCCTACTGTTGCATTGCATTATTAATGTTTGTTGGAAACCATCCTTTGATGTTTAAAATAATGTTGAAATTTTTAAAAATAATGTTGATTGTCTTCTATTAATTTTATGCTAATGAGAGATTGGGGCATTGGTTTTATATAAAGCCAGAATTCTTACATTGTCTGCTGGTGTTTCGGCTTTGTTGTAATGTTTAAATGTAAAATTTTCTTTAGAATTATATGATACAAGTACGTACATGTGCAGATACCGCACAAGTTTACACATTTATTTCACACCATATGGTGCTGTCACACCATAATATGTACAAACACAGACACACACACACAGTACAACACTAGTAGAGTCAAACCTCACATTCCATTAAACCACAAACTACATATCAAATGTGTACTAACACACTGCGTACAAACAGAAAAATGCCAAAATTTAAAACAAATTGCTTTTACTATGATTTTTTTTATGCCTCTTCAGTTGATGCACACAAGATTTGAGGAAGGAGTTGAATTTTCAGTGACGGATACTGAAGACTGAGAAAGTCTGTTAAGAAGGTAAAATCATTGCCTCTTATTTGTTGTGACTCCATGACTCAAGAAAATTGATAATTCTGCATTTTTTTACCCACAGCTTTACCCCTAATAGATGATTAGAATCTTTTAGGAGTGAATGGATTGCTGGATTTAACCATGCATTATAATAGACAAAACATTCAGTATTTATTTCATCCAGAGATTAAATGTGGCCAGTGTTTTCATTTTGGATTTCCAACATCTGCAATATTTTGTGATTGCTGGGGACCTTTTCTACCTGTTTATTTTTCTTTTGCTGAATACATTTTCAGATCTCTGCTCTTCTAAAGTTCCAACTTTCTCACCTTGAATCCTTTTAGGGGTAACTACTCACTTGTCAACATAATTACCTCTTGTTATTTTTCTTAGTTTTTCAAGGTTTGCACCTATAGATGTTCCACTTGGTACCCCAGGTAACAGCTGGTAGAGAAGGTCAGCCATCTGTGGTAGAATATGTCTATTGTTCATTCCATTGATTTTAACCCAGGGTATTAATAGGTTAAAGTATTAAAGCCCAGGTAAGTGGATGGTGTTAAGAGCCATGAAGTCATTGATTAGCATGACAGGTTTGTGGGACTGAATAGTTTCCTCCTATTCCTATGATCCCAGCCTTGAGAGTTTCCAAAGAGAGTGAATCAACTAGTGCAGAAAACAGTTGAACTGTGGCCTGACTCAAGTCTACAAGGAGGGGCATTAAAAACAACAAACAAAAAGTTATTTATAATCTATTTATAAAAATGTCCTCATGTTTACAAGGGCTGGACGTAAAAATTAAAGATAATACCATTTATTATTAAAAACAAAGTTAGTTACACTGAGATATACTTCCAGGCATTCTTCAGATCATCTTTGTTGATGTAATAGAGCATTCCTGACATCTTTCACTCATTCTTTGGTGCTGCATCCTCCTCTCCTGTCTCTCCTTTATCTGTCTCTTCTTCCATTGTTTCTCTTCTTTCAATTTCAGCATCATCCCCTGTCTCTTCTTTTTCTGTCATTTCTTCTGCCGACACTTCTTTCTCTGCTTCAACCTCTTCTGCTGTCTCCTTTCCTGTTTCTCCGTCCTCTGTTTCTCCTCGCTCTAATTCAGCTTTTCTGGTGGTGTTTTCTGTGTCACCACTTTGTGTCTTTGTCTCTGTGGAGAGAAGTTGAAACATAAAAATTGCAATATGATAATTTTAGAAAAAGGAAGGGGTTCGTTTTTTATTTGCCTTTTCCATGATACGTATGATCCATTGGTTTTCCAAAGGTACTTAATGCTAACCAGTGTACTAATTGCTATTTTATTGAACAAATACTCTTTCTTCATCCTCACTCCCATGTTCACACCTACCTACAATGAACTATATCCACCACCTACTTAAAAAAAGCCACATGTATGCACAAAGGTACCTATTTTTACCATTTGTGGAAAAGTTCATATTAATTAATCAAACAATAAGGACTGAAAGGTTTTAATGGAGAGCATATCAAGCATGGGATACGTAAACTTTATATTTTGCCACAATATGCTATTAAAATATGGATGAAATAAAATGGTTTCAATGTAGTAGCATTTACACAGAAATAAACCATTTGTGTGATGTGGATGTTGCAATTTTATCATGCTTAATAATCAAGGTTCATATTGATGTAAGTGAAGGTCCATTGTATTGAAAATTTCGAACATACAGTTGCTGAATTCTGTTAGATGGGCAGGGCCAGCTTACAATGCTTTATGAACAGCTGCTCACCATGAAGGTTCCTGCCTTTATCCTTTATAAGGAGAAACTGCAGGGTCTGCTCGGTCTAGTTTGGGAGAGGGAAACCACTCCTAGTCTCACTAGAAGAGTTTCTTGTAATTGAGAAGATATGGTTTGTTGCATGTTAGTAACAGTTGTAGGTTACATTCATATTATAGCTATTGTTACAGAAACTGTAAGAAGGGCCAATGTTGGGTCTTATTCCATTAAGATCCTAAAATGTACTTCTCATAAGTTCATGTGACATGTTTAGGGTGCTAATGGTATTCCTCAGTATTAACTCTTTTGGCTCAAATACAACATCTCACCAACTCAAGCCTTTCTCCCCATTATTAATGTGAGACATTTGTGTAAAATAGGAAGTTGCCCTGTTGACCAAAGCAGTTGTTGATGAAGAGATCAGCACTGCCTCCAGTGTGCTAGCACAGCCTTCAACTGCCTGACAAAAAGGGTGTTTGAGGACAATAACATCATGGTGTACGGAACTGTGGCGGTTCCCACCCTCCTATATGGCTCTGAGACATGGACTGTCTGCAGCAGACACCTCAAGTTGCCAGAGCAGTGCCACTAATGCTGCCTGTGCAAGACTCTGCAAATCCGCTGGAAAGAAAGATTCACCAACACCAGTGACCTCAATCAGGCCGACAACCCCAGCATCGAGGCACTGACCCCCCCTCTTTGATTGGGCATGGTGGGCTGGGCTGAGACTCCCCAAGCAGGTGCTCTGCTGCCAGCTTCGAAATGGCAGGCAAGCCCCAGGCAGACACAGGAAGTGCTTCAGCGATACTGATAAGGCCTCACTGGCGAGGTGCAGCATTCCCACTGACACCTGGGAGTCACTGACCCAAGACCGTCCAAAGCGGAGGAGGAGCATCCGGGAAGGCATCGAGCTTCTTGAGACTTGCTGTCAGGAAAAAGCAGAAGCCAGACAAAAACAGCAAAAGGAGAGCGCTGCCACACAACACCCCATCTACCCTTCTCCTCAACCACCCTCTGCCCCAAGTGTAACAGAGCCTGCGGTAGCCACATCAGTCCATACGGCCACCAGTGGAATTACCCTGAGAGTGGAAGAGAGTCATCCTCATCTACAAGGGACCACCGATGATAATGATAATTGCATTTACAACCACCCATCTTCCCTCTGGTACCTGAGTTTACTAATTCCAGCAGTCCGCAGGTTTCAGTATTCTCCTGGAACACATTTCCTCTGTTGTTGGGAAATTAGTAGTTTGTGACTCGAAAGCCTTTGTCTACAATTGTCTCCCTAACAGTTTGTGGTCTGTAACTCGCTTTAAACTCTTTAATCTCTCAGATTTCCTTCACAAAGGGTGCCTACTCTGCTGAAACAGATTATTTCTCCCTCACACCACCCAGAATCGTTGGATATTGGTCATTCCTTCTCAGTGGTGGCATCTATGGAGTTATACACACCACATCCTCAATCTGTGTCAGCAGCATTTTATTCTCAATCTCCCTGTATCATTTATGCTGAGGCAGGTAAACGTTTTACATGTTGATTCATTTCATTTAGATTCTGTTACTTACTCTCAGTGATTGAATTGTCTGTGAAACCAACATGTTAATTTCCTCAATTGTTATTTGAGGATTGCATCTGACTTTGATCTCTGTCAGTGTGACTGAGGATTTCCCGGGAAGATAAGAAAGTGAAATATTCTGCTTGAACCTGTCTCTAGCAAGTAACCTCAGCATCTAACGTCAGATTTGAATCTGCCATGGCTATTCATTCACCAGGCTGTGTTGCACTCCGAGTTAGATCGTTTACAGATTTGTCAATAGGCTCAGCTGGAGTGTTACAGTAATATGATAGACATTGTGGCAGAGATGTTGAGGAGTACTAAGGTGTTAGATTTTGCTCCTTTGAGATCCTGAGCTATTCTGTTCACTATTCCATATGACGTGATTGTGGTGGTTGGCGCATATAGCATTCCTCAGTGTTAACCCTTTCAGAATCTTCCAAATAGATTGCCCTGACTAATTATTACTTGTCCCACAATATCTAACAACAGCAAAAACCTAGTGTTACATTGCCCAACAGTGCAGCACGGAATAGTAACCAGGGGTTAAGGCCCATTTACAGGGACGTCCAATTCCTTCCGTATGTGACAGAAGCACTTAGTTACAGACCTTCTTTGTTATGACAGGCCACTTGTTAAATAATTTGAATTTATTAACAGAAGAGCAAAGCTCAGGAGCAATCTTCCTGGTGTGGAAACAATTTTCTCTCTGATTGTAAAAGATGCATGTCCTTCACGTTAAAGCATCAGCCAAATTAAACCTTTCTCCTGGTATTCTGCCATTTCTCATTCCCAGTTGCACCCTTAAAAAAAATCCATATTTTTTCCAAGCACCAACAAATTTAGGAGCGTTTAATCTGAAATGTCAGCACCTGTTGTGCTGTGGGCCAGAAAGATTTTTTAAGATTTATTGCAGAATTGTACATTATAGATCCCAAATGACCATCATGGATTCAAATTTCCTCTTCCACTACATGCATGGTGTCTGAAAAGACAGGTAAATTCTGGCCAGCCTGTATCACCAACTAAACCTTAGCACAGTTCACCTCTTCTCCTGCATGCTTATAAGTGAAATGTTGCAAACTTTTGTGAGGACAGTTGTAAGACTGCCCTTTAGCGTTTGTCATTTTTTAAAGAAATGTATATAATACTGTGTCTTTGTCAACTTAAAGCAAAAGTACATGGATATCACAAAAAGGACTATACAAAATGTACCTAATTGGTTGTGAAATGTGTTGGACCAACCAGAGGATGTAAAAATTGCCACATAACTGTAATTTATTTCTATTTATTCAGGACCTTAATATTTGAGCAACATCCAAAAGCACTCACAATAAATAACATTTTATATTTAATGCTGTTTTGCTGATAAATGCATTTGCCACAGCACAGCAAGATCCTGCAAAGAGCTCCAAGGTACTTGACTGGTTAATCTGTGTCTGCTGGTGTTTGTTGAAGGAGGAAAGCTGGTCGGGATGTGGAGAATCTCCCTCCTTCTACTTTGAACGGTGTGACGGGATCTCTAGCAAGCAGTTGAGCAGGTAAACAGGGCCTAATTTTAATATCTTAATTGAAAAATGGAATGTCAAAGAATCTTCTCATTTGAACGAACGATTCTCAGTAAAGGACTATTTTCCCATGTTACCTGCAGATTATCGATATGCCTTAAAGTACTGAGTGAAGGAACTTCTGGGAATATTGTGGCCTGTATTTTGGAGTCACATTAAGTAGTCTTACGCTGACTGCTGACCTTGAACGACGTGGCCAATAAGGATTTTGGTGGGTACTCTGACATTAATTTCTGATATTATCTTAGTATAGGCAGTCCCCGGATTGTGGACAGGTTCCATTCTGGAGTCTGCTTGCAAGTTGATTTGTATGCAAGTTTGAAACACAATGCAGGACAAAATAACGTAGCTGTTTCTAAGTACAGGAAATGTTTGTACGTCAGATCTTTATAATTTCGCCTGTGTGGGATTGTGAGCAAGTAAGAGTGCGGGGCCCTGTAGAACTATATTACAATTAGTAAGAGATTTCCAGTGTCCCACAACAGTGAAATTATCAGACTGAACAACCTATCAGATTGATGAATTCCCACAGACAGCAAACAGTACTGATTATTATTCATTTACTGAAGGTAAAAGAAGGATTTTCATGTTTGTCTGGATGTGAATGGACACTAGAGCTGCTGAATTCTTTTACTCAGTAATAAAAGCAAATGCTGATTATTTTGTGAAATGTAAGCAAATAATACATTATGACCACTTTGGGCCATTTCATCCAATTATATGAAATATAGAGTCATGCAAACAGGCCCTTCGGCCCAACCCATCTGCGCCGACGAGATATCCCGATCTGACCTTGTCCTATTTTTCAGTATTTGGCCCATATCCCTTTAAACCCTGCATATTCATGTGCCCATTCAGATGCTTTTTAGATGTTGTAATTGTACCAGCCTCCACCACCTCCTTTGGCAGCTTGTTCCATACACACATCAACCTCTGCATGAAAATGTTACCCTCGGGTCCCTTTTAAATCTTTCCCCTTAAACCTATTCTTTATAGTTTTGGACTCTCCTACCCTCAGGAAAAGACATCACCTATTCACTTATCCATGCCCCTCACGATTACTCTTCACATGCAAGGCTGACAACACATCAGACTGCTGGATATCACAGTCAAACTCAGAATCCTACCTGAGCAGAATTTGCGAATTTTTCTCTGAAACATTTAGTTGTCGTAAAGCAGCTATCTCACTGCATGTGAACACAAATATATTAAAGGAAAGTGACTTGCATTTCTGTCGTGCCTTTCATAATCTTAAGATGTTCCAAAATGGGGTCATTGCTGTAACTAAAAAAACAGCACCCACTTATGAGCATGGCAAGATTTCACAGAGACAGGAATGATAATGATTAATTCATCTGCTTTAGTGAAGTTGGTGCGGTTGCATTTTGGTGGCACAGACAGTAGCATTCATGCTTCTGAATCCTCCAGATTTGAATCACTGTCCAGGGCATGCTGCCAAAGTAAGAATCCAGCTATTGGCACAGACATGCCGGCACACACTGAGGCTGGATAAATGGGGTGGTTCAATGACAGAAAGGACATCTGCCTGTTAAACCACCCACTAAATCTAAACAGGCTAGATGAGGGTGGAGATCAAGCAGGCCAATCAGTCAGCATTGTAGTGATCCTTTGTAGCAATTAAAAAGCTAAGAGAGAGAGATTGATATTGGTTGTGGGATAAATGTTGAGTTAGGACACCAAGGGAAAATTCCACTCCTATTTCCTAATCGTGCTTTTGCTTTCACCTGAGAAAAAAGACAGGATCTCTTTGTAACACTGTATTTGAAAAACAGTATTTCTGATAGTGAAATATTCCCTTTGGACTGCACTGAAAGTGTCAGGCTAAATTTTGATTTAGATTTAAATTTTCATTAAGTCTCCTGGCCATCGTGGAGTTATTTCAGTTGAATGGAGTGTTTGATGTGGCTGAATGCTTCACACCAATTCAATTAATACTTTAGAGAAAGAACTGTTCCCTAAAATCACAGCCACATTGAAATCTGACCAGGTGGCCCCACTTTCCATCTTAAAGCCCTCAGGTGCCCATTTGTCCAACTTGTCGTCCATTACTGGAAACTGCTGAGACTTAAAAAGAAAGGAAACAGAATCAGGAGAACATCTGTTCATACCTTCAACACTGTCCCACCGTTCAACAAACTCATGGGTCATCTACCCAGGTCTAAACTCCTCATTCTCATGGTCTTCATAGTTCAAAAATATTTCCACCTCCTCTTTAAATACTTTCAGTGATCTAGCACCCACAACTCTACACTACACCATACTTAACTCTAGGGCAGAGAATTCCAGACATTCACTACCTTGTAGCAGAAGAAATTCCTTTTCATCTTACTCCTATGTGAGTGTCCCCATATTTTGTAGGGAAGTCCCCCTTCTGTGAAGTTCCTCTAGTAGTGGAAGTATCTTCTCAACATCTGCCCTGTCAAGCCCCCTCAGAACCTAGTGTGATTCTACTCTCGACCATTAGTAAAGTGCCATGGTTGGGAGTTATCTTTATGCCCCCAAAGAGTTGCCTCACTGCAAGACAAAATATGTATCTGGAAATAATGCAGGCATGTAAGAAGGACATTAGAATCACCCATGACACAACAGGGATTGTTTCTTAAAGCAGTACTTTACCAAAACTGCCCAGGAGTAGGCTGTCATAATGTGTCATCAACAGCACTGTCAAGCAGCAACTGCTCAGCAATAACCTGCTTACTGTTGCCCAGTTTGGGTTCCACCAGGGCCACTCAGCAATATCCTTTTGTAAATGTAGGACCAAAACTGTACAATGCTATAGGAGTGATCTCACCAATACAGTCAGAAGAAAATGTTCCTATTTTTAAACTCCAACTCCTGACCAAGGAAGGCCAAAGCAGCCTGTTCCTAAATAGGCTCTGCAGTTTACAGCTGTAAGAAACAATCCCTGACTCACTCTAAAAATGCCTATATGGTTTGTCCTCTCAACCTGCAGATTAAAAATACCCATGACAATTTTAATGCCCTTCTTACATACCTCCATTATTTCCATATAGATGCTTTATACAACAGTGAGGCTACTCTTTGGGGACATATAAGTAACTCCCACCTGTGACATCTTTCTGTTGCAATTCCTCATTTCCACACAAATTAATTACATCACCATCTAATGCATCTGTATCAGTACTCACTACTAAATTGCTATCTGCCTTTATTAACAAAACTATCTCATCTCCTTTTCCTTTTTGCCTGTTCTTCTGGAATGCCAAAACCCTTGAGTATTGAGTTCTCAGTTCTGCAACTACATCTCTGTAATAGCTATCAACTCATTTACATTTATTTCTATTCATACATCATCTCATTTATATTATTACATTCTTATTTAACTGGGAGAGCTCTCAAGCATCTCCAGACAGATTATGGTCAAGAGTTGCATTCACCATCCACCTTGATGGAGTGAGCAATAGAGCAGGGCCCTGGAGAAGGGACCTAGGGTCAGGGAAATGGGAGTTAGTGCCTGGGTTGGGGAGACAGGAGAAAGGGACAGGTGGCTAATGCAGGAAGGTAGGAGTTGTAAAGATGAGGCAAGTTGTTTTCAGAACAATACCTGTGCCTGTTTACAAAATGAATCAAATATTAAAGATTTGCTCAGTCTTCATATTTTCAGTCAATCACAATTAAGAAAGGTGAGGAATTCTGGAAATGAGGCAACAGCAGCATTTTTAATCAGGATTTGAGGACCGAGAACATTAGTACGAGGAAGATTAGTGTGAGCTGCTACAACTGGTCACTGGTTACTGGTTACTGGCTACTGGTTACTGGCTATACTGGCAACCTACCCTCAGACATGACTTCTTCACTGTCAAATTTTTCAGGCAATTGTTCCTCAGCCTGGTTGGCATCTATTACAGAAAAATACATGGTTATGTAAATAATGATTAACAGGTAATATCTAATTATTTCTGGTGGGAAAAAAATCTTTCATCTGATGTGTTTATCCAATGTTCAAAAACAACAAATTACTTTGAAATGTCAAGATTGTTTTGGTTATTTGTTGACCCATTTAGGCACAGCGAGATCTCAGAAACAGAAGCAGATGGAAGAGCTTTTTGTTGGCGATGATTAACAGTGAAATCTCAGTTCTGATACTGATACAAACTGAGTCGCTGTGCAGTTTTGATGGAACACTGATAACCAGTATTGTGGCTAAAAGCTACCTAGTTATGTCCAATCTCCAGCGAAGAACACAGCACAAGAATTGCAAATTGGTTCAAAAGTTTTGCAAGTAGTTCCTCAGATGCAAAACCTTAACTCTGTTTCTCTTTCCACAGACGTTACCAGATTGGATGAGTTTCTCTAGTACTTTCTGCTGTTTATTTCCGATCTTCAGCATCCATAGTGCTTTGTTTGTAATTGAAACTCAGCTGAGTCATGCCCCACTTGGGGAAATGCACTGACACTTGAACCCTACTGTTCCTGGGGTGGTCACTAAAGTTAAAGATTTATCAAATTAGTCAAAATTTTCCTATCCAATGGATTGATTAGCAGAAAGCACTGAACAGGGTTTTTGTACTTAACAAGAAGATATTATTTATTGCAAAGAAATCAACTGTAATCACTGGCAAACAAAATTAAATTACCAACATAATTCCACTAGTTGAAACTCTAACGCCTCCCCCCACTTAAATCCCATCCCCACACACCTAAAAACAGACAGAGATAAACAAACATGGATGTTATTGGAGAAACAATGATCAATAGCACCAGACTACAGGATTCAACAAAGCATCCCATTTGCTTCCCAAGTCCTTCTAATTTATGACCTTCTTAAACTTTCAAATTCTTTTAGTTCTTTATTGAAGGCAGGGCAACTGGCTCAGTAATTGTTTAGTATTTCAATTACTTTATACCTGTTTATAGCAGCAGTTGGGATAGACTATCTTCCAGATTTTGGTTACCTCACTGCACAAAGATAGATAGATATAGAGAGAGAGAGAGAGAGAGAGATCCTTCCTCTGTTACTGTCTCGGGGTTCTCCTTTGTAATGTTCACACCTGCCCAGAAGCCAATCAGAGAGGAGTCGTCATTGTTGATGACACTTGACCTCCACAACTAGTTCTTGCTTTGTACACAACCAGGGCGAGATAGCATCTCAGGCATCTACCCCCGCTGCTTGAACAAAGCACCAGTATAAACACAACTCACATTGAGTTTCAGTAACTTGCTTCCAAAAGTGCAGCAACTCCTTCCACAGTCCTTGGTTTAAAAGTGTCCTTTAATTTTAATTCACAGTCTAAAGAAAAAGAAGATGTGGTCTTTACAGCTGATTTAATCCCTTTTAAATACAGTGTTAATGTGGTTTCAGTTGCTGGTTTAACACCAAGAAAAGCACAGTCCCAGGCTTTAGCAGCTATAAGGTCATTTCTCAGAAGTTATCATCTTCAGACAGAGAGAATCTCAGACTTCAGCAGTTAAACTGGACCAACTTCCAAGAACTAAAGTATTGTTGCACCTTTGACTGAAATCTGAACTCCCAAGAAAGGAATCGCTATCAGATAAGCCAATTGACAAACTCCCAATTTGGACATTGACCTACTGGACTCTAAGTCATGTAAACTAATACCAATATCTTTAATTTTCAATAAATTCAAAATTTTTAATTTCTTTCTGTAGAAAATTGTTGCACGAGTAGGCCTGCACCACCATTCAAAATGATCATAGCTGATTGTCCAATTTAATATCCTGTTCTTGCTTTCTTCTCATAGCCTTCAATTCCTTTAGCCCTATGAACTATGTCTAACTCCTTGAAAATATTTAATGTTTCTGCCTCAAAAACTTTTTCCAGCGGATGCCACAGGCTCCCCACTCTGAGGGTGTAGAAATTTCTCCTCATCTCAGCCTGTTCCAAATCCTTAGACTGTGGCTCCTGGCTCTCAACTCACCATCATCAGGAACATTCTTCCTGCATTTACCAGTAGGTGTTGGCTTCCTTTTTACTTTCACCATGTGCAAATTAAGTAGGGAAGTAACTCCCCAAAGGTATGTTAATAAACCCTATCTTTTGGATGAACTTTGCAAGAACTGTGACAAACACTACATTGGACAAACAGGCAGAAAGCTAGCCACCAGGATACGTGAACATCAACTAGCCACAAAACGACATGACCCTCTATCACTAGTATCCTTACATACAGATGAGGAAGGACACCACTTTGATTGGGACAACACATCCATCCTAGGACAAGCCAAACAGAGACACGCACGAGAATTCCTAGAAGCATGGCATTCCAACCGGAACTCCATCAACAAACACATTGATTTGGAGCCAATCTACCATCCTCTGAGAAAAAGAACAGGAAGTGACATCAGCAACCCAAGGAAACCTAAACAGATAAATAGAAATCAGGACATAACACCAGCGCTTCGTTGGAGGCTCACTGATGATGTTACCTAGAATGGTGATGAAACGTCTGAAAACGAACCTTCCAGCTCAGCGAGCAAACTCACATCCAGAAACTCAACCTGAGCTACAAATCTTCTCAAAACTCGCTAGACCTTATCTTTGTTTTCATTTTGCTGTAAATTTACTTGTAAGACTAAGACTAACACAAAAGGCCAGAGCTTATGGCTCAATTCAATTGGGTATGGTATTGTTTAAGAATTACATTAAACAATACGCTGCTGTTTTGGACTTAAGAGGGTAAAAGCAATCTAATTTAAATTTAAGATAACAAAGTGTGGAGCTGGATGAACACAGCAGGCCAAGCACCATCTCAGGAGCACAAAAGCTGACGTTTCGGGCCTAGACCCTTCATCAGAGAGGCCTGCTGTGTTCATCCAGCTTCACACTTTGTTATCTTGGATTCTCCAGCATCTGCAGTTCCCATTATCTCTAATTTAAATTTGCCTGATTTCCCCTTTGACCATTACACTAAGTATTAGTACAAAAGAGTGAAACTGGCCATATTTGCTAACTGAATCAACTGATGTATATTAACAGTGCGATTGGTGAAGTAGTGGGGCTGGATTATCAGTATACTCCTCTTGTCATTGTTGTAACAAATTGGACAAAGTCAGAAATCACACGACACCAGGTTATAGTCCAACAGGTTTATTTGAAAGTGATTTTGAATAAACCTGTTGGACTATAACCTGGTGTCGTGTGATTTCCGACTTTGTCCACCCCCAGCCCAACACTGGCTCCTCCACATTGTAACAAATTGGGGAACAGGAGGAACACTGGGACAGTGTCTCCTCTATGTTCTTAACCATGGAAGTGGCACTAAACTGACCCAGCCTTCAGTCCAATCAATGGATAAGAACTCTGTATACCTACATACAAATTAAACTGTGACTGTTGTTTTAGTTTAAGGAGTTACTACCTGTGAACTTACAAACCAAAACCTTATGCCTTATTGACTGATATCTTCTTTATACCAAGTCCTGGTTTCTTAATGAGAACTTGAGTGTGAGGGTGCTGTTTGTAACATTGACACTGGCACACTGTTACCTCTCTCTAAAACTGGTTTATCGTGAATGAAATGGTGATGGAAAGAACTGTAGAATTAATCCACTGCTACACCTTGCCCCAGCATTGGTTTCCTCCTCGCCATCCTGTAAATTTCTCCTCTTCAAATACTTTTCCATCTCCATTTTGATATTATTAATTACTGCCCTTTCAAACAGGGAAGTCCAGACAATTTGCTGTATTGAAAAAGTTGCTGGATTCCCTCTGGGTTTTGTGTCACTGACATTAAATCCCGTGGTTACTGCTTGTCCTGTTGTGGAAACTGTTTCTCCCTTCATCCTCTGTCAAGTCTTTTTTTTCAGTTTTGAACATCTCTATTTAATCTTCCCTGCAGTTGCTCTGCTTCAAAGAAAAAAAATTCCAGATTCCTTTAGTTTAACCTCAGTACTGGCATCATTACTAGATTACCACTCTCCTTACTACTGTATTACTTTGCAATACTTCAGATAGCGTTTCACCAATGATTTTAAAGGTTTAATGCAACCTCTCTGATTTTGCATCCTTTGCCTTTATTTATATCACCCATGTTTAATTTTTAAACAACCTTGTCAAATATTCACAGAATGTGTGCATCACTGACATGGCCAGAGTTATCTTTACCTCATGAATTGCCCTTGAGAAGGTAGTGGTGAGCTGCCTTCATGAATCCAATGCTCAGTGACTTAGAAGAACCTTTCAGGTTCCATTTCAGGAACCATTGAGATTCGTTCACATTGATATGTATCTGGACTCGCAAGTAGGCCAGACCAGGCAAGCATGGCAGATTTCCTTCCCTAAATGACACTAATGAATGAGATGGGTCATATGAGAATCTGGTACTTTCATGGTCCAGGTTCATTTAATTGTCCATACTGAAATTCTCCAGCTGCTGAGCTAGGATTGGAATGCTTGTGCCTGAGTCATTAATCCAAGCCTGGGGGTTACCGACCCAGTCGCACAACCATGAGAGCAGGTTACCTCCTGCCACCTTCTGAGATTTGTCTACATGCATCTGAGAACAAAGCAAGGACAGCATTTTAAATCTGGAACTGAGTCCAGAGAGTAAAACTAGCCAGTTGGAGGTCAGTGCGTGAGGCACTGTAACAGGTCACTATGTACAAGTCACTGTCTATACTAACAACCTACCCTCAGACATGACTCCTTCACTCTCAATTGTTTCAGGCACTTCTTCCTCAACCTGTTTGTCATCTACTACACAAAAATGAAAGATTATGTCAAATATAGCCAACAGATAAACTCTAATCATTTCTGGAGAAAAATATCTGTCACATGATACATTTTATTCAGTTCAGAACCTTATGATTCTCTAAGAGTGACGCACGTAATGAATTGCTTTGAAATGCAATGATTGTCATTGGTAACTAGTTTACACACAGCAAGATCCCAGTAACTGAACCAGGTGAACAATCAGTTGCTGGTGATGGTGAACGGTGAAATCCCGGCTCTGACACTGTGATAAACTCTCTGCTCTTCGCTGAGTGGTGGCCCGGGATCTCTAACATGGCCCAGAATCAGCTGATGGGGCGTGAGCTCAGTGGCAGGGCCATGGAGAGGGCAGCTCTGTGTTGGAGAGCCAGCCGGGATCTGGGGCTGCATTTCCTCACAGTGTCTCCCACTCTGGGTCTAAGAGAGGTTTACAATGAATGAAGTAGTGGTGGAAAGAGCTTTAAAATTGGTCCAATTTTTTTTTTACTCTTTCAGGGGATGTGGGCTTTGCTGACTGGGCCAGCTTTTATTGCCCATCCGTAGTTACCCCCCAGTAAGTGCTGCCCTTGAGAACCACTGCAGTCCATTTGGTTCTCGCTTGATTTTTCCCCACTGTCCTATAAATTTCTTCTCTTCAAGTAATTTTCCATTGAACATTGTTATTTAGTACACACTCAGGCAGAGAATCTCATAATAACAGCTTATTGCATTGAATTCCTTCATGTTCCCAGGACTGTATCTGCTCTGCCCAGGACTGTAAGAAACTACAGAAGGTGGTGTGTACAGCCCAGACCATCCTGGAAGCCAACCTTCCATCCATGGACACCATTAACACAGCTCAGTGCCACAGAAAGGCCACTAACATCGTCAAAGTCCTATTGCACCCTGGTAATGATCTCCTACAATCTCTTCAGCCAGACAGAAGATACAGGTGCTTGAACACATGCACCAGCAGGTTCATGAACAGCTTCTTCCTGGCCTTTATTAGAATGATGAATGGACTGTCTAACTTCAAATAATGCTGACCTTGCTAAAGTTGATCTTACCTAGCGCATGCCCTGTACAATGTAACCTGTATGTCTCTAAGATTTTTTTTCACACTATGATCTGTCTGTCCTTGCTTACAATGATCTGCCTGTACTGATCATAAGCAAAGCTTTTCACTGTACTTAGGTACACGTGATAATAAATAAATCTAAATCTAAATGCCCCTGGATTTTTTGTCAATTATGTTAAATCCCATAGTTGCTGTCTTTCCTGGTGCTGGGAATAGTTTCGCCCTGTTTCCTCTGTCAAAAATTCTCTTCATGTTGAACACCTCTATTTTACCTGAACACTCTCGCTGCAGGAATACAATCCCAAATTCTTTTCCACTTAGCCTCAGCCTCACCTCATTCTAGTAAATCTCCTCTCTGCTCTCTCTCCTTTCCACAGTGGGATATGCAATATTCCAAGGAAGATTTAACCTGTCATTTGAGAGGTTTAATGTATTTTCCTTGTTTTTGAACTCCGTTACCAGCACGGTGGCTCGGTGGTGAGCACTGCTGCCTCACAGCACCAGGAACCCAGGCTCAGTTGCAGCCTTGGGCAACTGTCTATATGAAGTCTGTATGTTCTCCCTGTGCCTAAGTAGGTTTCCTCCTGGTGCTCTGGTTTTCTCCCACAGTCCAAAGATGTGCAAGTTAGGAGGATTGGCCATGCTAAATTGCCCGTAGTGTCCAGGTTGTGTAAGTAAGTTGGATTAGCCGTGAGAAATGTAGTGTTACAGGAAAAGGGGACGGTGATAGGACTGGGTGAGATCCTCTTCAGAGGGTTGGTTTGGACTTGTTGGGCCAAGTAGCCTGTTTCCACACTGTAGGGATTCTATGATGACTTTATCTGTTAAAATCAGATCTTGTTCATTTTTTAAAAATAACTTTATCAGGTTTAGTTTTATTTAGTTAGGGAATGTGGGCATCATTGGCAATGCTAGAGTAATTTTCAATAAAATAATCATAGAATCACTACAGTGTGGAAACAGGCCCTTTGGCCCAACAAGTCCACACCAACTCTTGGAGCATCTCACCCAGACCCGTTCCTGTATAACCCAACTAATCTACACCTCCCTGGACACTATGGGCAATTTCCCATGGCCAATCCACCTAGCTGCACATCTTTGGACTGTGGGAGGAAACCGGAGCACCCAGAGGAAACCCTCAGTAATTATCCCTGGGTAGTTGGTGCTGAGCTGTCTCCATGAATACCATGCTGAGTGGCTTGCTAGACCACTTCAGAACACAGTTAGGAGTCAGCCACATTGCTGTGGGTCTGACTCACTTGTAGGCCAGATTGCGCAAAGGCAGCAGGTTCTTTCCCTGAACGACAGATGGGTTTTTATGACAGCCTGGTTGGTTTTATGGCCTTCAATCTTGATATAAACTTTTTCCTCCCTACATTCATTTAATTATCCATATCAAAATTCTCCAGTTTCTGTACTGGGATTTGAACTCTTATCTCTGGGTCATTAGTCTAGGGCTTAGCATTACAAACGCAGTTACACAACCACAATACTAATGTACACCATGCTGCTGTCAGACATCTGTGTGTATAAATCCGCTGGCAAAGTGACTGCAGTGCTTTTAATCAGAATTCTAGCCAGAGAGTGAAACCAGCCAGAGAAAGGTCAGTCTAGGAGCTCCTACAATGGATCATTAACACAAGGTACTGGCTACACCGACAACCTACCCTCAGACAACAATCCTTCACTCACGACATTTTCAGGCAATTGTTCCTTAGCCTCGTTGGCATCTATTGTAGAAAAATACATGGTTATGTAAAATTAAGTCAATGGATAATCTGTAATCATTTCTAGTAAATCTACTTTCCTCCCTACAGACTGCTTTACATTATCCCAAACAGGGTTCACCCAGTGATTTGAACGATTTAACAAAGGCTCTTTGTTTTTGCACCCTGTGCTTTCATTTATAAAAGCAAGCTCCCAGTTCACTTTTTAAGCAACTCTACCAACTTTGGTGTCACTGAGTCACCGAATCACTGGCAACACAATCATTTCTTATTTATTGAGAATGTGATGCTGCGGTGCTCAGTCAAGAGATCATGTAAAAGTCAACTGTGGTTCTGGAGTTACATGTAGGCCAGACTGGGTAAGGATGGCAGATTTCCTTCCCTAAATGACATTCATGACCCAGATAGGTTTTATGACAGATTGTCATGGTCTCCATTATTGATACAAACATTTTACTCTACAATCATTTCATTAAGTGAAATGAATTCCCGAATAATGTGATAGGACTGGAATTCTTGTTTCTGGATTGCTTGTATAAACATTAGGTTTACTGCGAAAGTTGTATAACTACGACAGTATGTACCCTCTGCCACCTTCAACATTTCTGTACGTACATCTGTGGGCAAAATTCTTAATCAGGATTCAAGGACAGAGGGTAAAACAAAGGTCATTGTGTGGGCTGTTATAAAGGTCACTGCGCAGTGGTCACTGGTACTATCCATACTGACAACCTACCCTCAGTCATGGCACCTCCTTCGCCCTCATCAGCTTCAAGTACTTGTTCCTCAACCTGGCTGGCATCTATTACTGGAAAATATGCAGCGATGTAAAGTTAAGTCAATTGGTGAGTTGAAATATTTATGGAGAATTCTGTCCTTTATGTTTCAGGGATAGTAGGAACTGCAGATACTGGAGAATCTGAGCTAACAAGGTGTAGAGCTGGATGAACACAGAAGGATGACCCTTCAGAAGAGGGGTCTAGGCCCCAAACATCAGCCTTCCTGCTCCTCTGATGCTGCTTGCCTGCTGTGTTCATCCAGCGCTACACCTTGTTATCTCACTGTCCTTTATATAATGTTTTATCCAACTCAGAAACATCTCTAAGGGTTTCATATACAATGAATTACTTTGAAATGTGGTGATTGTCATTGGTAACCAGTTTACACACAGCAAGATCCCAAAAACAGAACCGGGTGAACAATCTGTTGCTGGTGATGGTGAACGGTGAAATCCCGGCTCTGACACTGCGATAAAGTCTCTGCTCTTCGTTGAGTGGTGGCCCGGGATCTCTAACATGACCCAGAATCAGCTGATGGGGCGTGAGCTCAGTGCTGGGCCGTGGAGAGGGCAGCTCTGTGTTGGAGAGCCGGCCGGGATCTGGGGCTGCATTTTCTCACAGTGTCTCCCACTCTGTGGCTGTAACTACAGCAGGTGATCAATGGGAACCCCATTAATACCCTCAGCGGAGCTTACCATAGTGAAGTTGGGGTAATCTCCCCATCTGGGTTCTTAACCATGAGAGTGGGGCATTCTGTCCAATCAATGGATAATGACTTTCTATAACTACATGCAAATTAAACTGTGACTGTTGGTTTAATTTATGGAGTTTCCACTGTGAATGCACAAATCAAACATTGTACCTTATTAACTCCTCATGTACACACTAAGTCCCCATTCCTTCATGAGAACTTGGGTTGAAGGTGCAGATTGTAACATGGACAGTGTTGCACTCTCAGGGTGTCTCTCTCAGACAGGTTTACAGTGAATCAAACTTTGATGGAAGGAACTATACAAATAATCCAAATGCCTCTACTCTTCCCCATTGTGCTATAAATTCCTCCTCTTCAGGTATTTATCCAACTCCCTTTTGAAAGCTATTATTCACTCCCCTATTAGGCAGGGTGTCCCAGATAGAATCATAGAATCCCTATAGTGTGAATAAAGGCCACTCAGCCCAGCCTGTCTGCACCAAAACTCCGTACAGCATCCCACTCAAACCTACCTCAGCATTTTACTGTTGCTAATCCACCAATGACAACTGCTCATTGCATTGAAAAAGTTTCCTTTGTTTTGTGTCAATTAAACCTTCCAGTAACTCTCTGATTACTGACCCTCCAGAGACTGGAAACGGTTTCTCCATGACTTCCCGTAAAAAAAACTCTTAATTTGGAATATCTTTGTGAATGCTTTCTCTAATTCTCAGCTGTAAGGAGTGCTATCCCAGATTCCCTTCATTTAAAACATCTCTTGCAACATTCTAGTAAACCACATTAATATTGACCTGGAGTCACATGTAAGTCCAGAAGACAAAGAAGCAGAACAGGGTATTCAGCCCATCAAGTGTGCTCTGCTCCCCAATGAGATCATGGCTGATGAATAATCCTCCGCCTCACTTTCCTGCCTTTTCCCCATGACCCTTGATTCCCCTTTACTGATTAATCTGACTGTATGAGTCTCAAATGTTGTTAACAACAAAGCTTCCACAACTTTCTGCAGTAAAGAATTCCATAGAATCACTACCCTCTGAGATGAGACATTTCTCCTTATCTTTGAGTTAAATTGGTGACTCCTTACTTTGAGATTTTGTTCTCTGGTCCTAGACTGTCCCACAAAGGGATGAAGGACCTCTCTGCACTTAGCCACTCAAGACACTTCATCTTGTATGCTTCAATAAGGTCATTTCTCATTCTCTAAGCTGGCAGCTTTCCTCAGCTAAAGTGCATTATTGAGTCTGATGGGTTTTTAAGGCACTCTAATACTTTCCTGGTCTCCATTACTGAGACCAACATTTTATTTCAGATTAATTTAGTCGAACAGAATTTAAATTATCCAGATGTTGTGTTGAGATTGTTAGTCTAGACCTCAGAGACTACAATACCCACTGTCACCTTCAGAGATCTACGCACGAAACAACTTGTGGGAAAAGTGAGAGAAGCATCTTTCATGAGGAATCAAAGGACAAAGAACAAAATTAGTAAGAGGGATGTCAATGTATCAGCTGGTAAACACTGGCCACCTACCCTCAGATACGAAGCTTCCCTCACTCTCAACCTTTTCAGGCAGTTGTCCCTCGGCCTGGTTAGCATCTATCACAGGAAAATGTGAGATCATGTACAGGTTTATGCAAAGTATAGTTAACAGATCAGTTCTAATCATTTTGGGTAAAAAAAAACTCCACATATTTATTTATGTTTCAGAAACAGTTCTAAGGGTTCTGTACTGAATGGATTACTTTGAAATGCAGTGGATTGTTGTTGGTTACTTGGTAAGCAGTTCACACACAACCGGATCTAAACAGAGTTCAATGGAAACCTCGAGAGTACGCACGGTTATGTTGGCGAACAGCAGCAGTTTTGAGAACATTTCCTTCTCTGTGCTCTCAGCCATCCGTCTGGGGATTGCCTTAATTTTGAACACTTCTATTAAAGCTGCTTTAATGCTGTCAGATCTAACAAAAACAATTCCATTTTGTTTTCACTTCAGCAAAGTCCATCAGTAGAAGCATAATTCTGATAAATCTCCTTTGTGCTCTCTCTTCTTCCTGAAGGTTTGTTTCTCATATTCCGGCTCAGGTTTATTCTATGAGTTGGAAGTTCATTATAAAATGCTGGATCCCATTCACTACTTTTTTAAACAACATTATCAACTTTTTAAAATTTATTCACAGAACATGGCCTTCTCTGGCAAGACTAGAGTTGTGTTTGATACTTTCCAGGTTATCCCCCAGCATCCTGTGATAGAATGCATGGGATGGACCACTATTGCTGGGAGAGTTGCAATAAGCAATCAAAAAGATGAAAAACAACAAATTCTTGGCCCCCAATATTCCAGCCGAGGTCTTCAATGTTGGTGGGCTTTCGCTCAGAACAAGATTTCATTAATTTGTTTTATGGATTTGGGAGGAAATCTGGGTGTTCTTGTGCATCAAAAAAAATGGTAGCATGCGGTTGCAGCAAGTAATTAAGAAGTCAAATGGAATTTTAGCCTGGAGGCTTGATGTTCACAAACAGGAAAGTCTTGTTATAACTGTACAAGATGTTGGTGAGATCATACCTGGAGTACAGTGTACTATTGTGGTCCTTGATATTAAAAAAAGGATATTGTGTTCAAAAGGGATTCCTTAAGCTGTATCTGTGCTAAAACAAAACTGATCAGTGTAGATATACATGATCTCTGTGTTTTGGATAATGGCAGTGTCATTGCGCACTCTGTGCCAAATTTGCAAGTCACTCTCAAGCCCTTCAACTCTGCAGACTTGGGACTTGGTCTGTCCTTGTATGTTGCCAAAACAAAACTCATATCAGCCTAGACTTCGTCAAATTCCCATCTCTTTTATACGCTGAAGGAGAGGCTCTGCGATGTGTTGGCCACTTCCCATTCATTGGCAGCTACTTATCTCGTGAAGTCATTAACAACAAGGATGACTGGATCAAGTGTACCAGCTCAGCCTTTGATGAACAATGGCAGTGAATGTTCAATAACAAAGGTCTGCAAAAGTCAAAAAAAGTCTGAGGTGTACAGAGCAGTTGGTGTCACCACACTCCTGTACTGCAGTGAGGTCTGGACAGTGGCAATGACTCATGGGCTCCTTTGGGTATAATAGGAGGACAGTCAAATAGATGCTACTGTCCTTCTTGAAGCCAGCAAGGAGTCAGGCAAAACTCCTGCAAAACCAATTATGTTGGACAGGACTCAGTGTCCAGTGGCTGGATAACCTCTCCAGCCAGATCCTGTTCTCTCAAAGCACAAAAGGACACTGTTTCCGGGGAGAATGAAGGAAATGCTTCAAAAATCCTCAAAAGCTTTCCTTGAAGCACAGTAGTATTGCAGTTCATGACTGGGAATAACTTGCTAACAGTCATTCAAAGCAGCGACAACTTGCTGATTGACAACATCAGACTTGCAGTCCAAATGCTTTAAGAATGCACAGTGCAGTACCAAAGAGAAGGAAGCAAAACCTGCGCTCCAGATCCCACCAACTCACGGCACATGCTGCTACATGTGTCTGAAATCTGTGGGTCGAGAATCATACCGTTCACTCCAATGAGAACAGCACAAACTCATGGATTCCGATTTCAAAGCAAGCAACAGCTGATGATGATAATTCTAGGCATCACAATGTCCCAGCAACAAAACCATGATACTGCTGTCACCCAATGACTTCAAACATCAGTGTACATACATCTAGTAGCAAAGCAACTGGAGCATTTTAAAACAAGATTCGAGGACAGGGAGTAAAACGAGTCAGAGGAAGGTCAGTGTGTGAATTGCTATAACAGGTCACTATGCACTGGTCACTGTCTAAACTGACAACCTACCCTCAGACACGACACCTCCTTCACTCTCAGCCTTTACAGGCATTTCTTCCTCAACCTGTTTGTCATCTATTATAGAAAAGTAAAAGGTTATGTGTTATATAGTCAACAGATAAACTCAAATAATTTCTGGAGAAAAATGTCTTTAACATGATGTGTCTTATCCAATTCAGAAACATCTCTAATAGTAACATAGACAATGAATTGCTTTGAAACGCAGTGATTGTCATTAATAACTTGGTAACCAGTCTACACACAGAAAGGTCCCAGTAACTGGTTGAAAGAATCGTTGCTGGTGATGATGAATGGTGAAATCCCAGCTTTGACACTGCAAGAGGGGTACGGCCGCTGGAGGAAAGGAATAAAGGTATGTCCCTCAGAACCCCAGTTACTCACTCACTCATTCATCCACATTCCTGAGTTGCAGTCAGAAACTCACTCATTCACCATCTACACAGCACTGTAGTCACCAAAGCTCTCACCCAGTTCCCCAGTCATCCACTCATAGATCATAGAATCTCTACAGCATGGAAGCAGGCCATTCAGTCCATTGAGTTAACACTGACATTCTGAAGAGCATGCTACCCATATCCATGCCTGACCCTGTTCCTTTAACCCGGTATTTAATCCACCTGGCTTGCACATGCATGAACACTATGGGCAATCCATCTAAATTGCACATCTTTGGACTGTCGGAAGAAACCAGAGCATCCGGAGGAAACCCATGCAGACTCAGGGAGAACATGCAAACTCCCCACAGACAGTTACCCAAAGGAGGAAACAAAGCCGGCTCTGCGACACCGTGACGGAGCAGTGCTAACCACTGGGCCACCGTGCTGAGCCTCTTCACTATCCACCCAGCTCCCAACCATCTTCCAATCAATCCACTGGATCCTGAGACAGCTCCTCACCCGAACCCACACTCTCACCATTCACTAGCCCGGTGCCTACGCTATCCCCCACCACACCCCCTCACCCCCTACCATCAACCACTCTCCCAAACTCCCCATCCCCACAGACCTGGTTTGGGATCAGTATCCCAGGGGTCCCAGGTTGTGCATTTGCTGCAACCACTGAGAGCCCTCCCCCACAACAGGGAACTGACCCCTCAACACGACACCCCCAGCTGCTGACCAGCCCAATGCTCACTCCCTAACTCCTCCCAACCACCTGGGCCAGTCTGCTGGACGCTCCCACCCACTACACCAGGTCACCTTCCTGTCAATTCCCTCGCTGACCAGCCCCTCTCTTGCTGAATGGAACCAATTCCCATGGCTCCAGGCCTTGGGTGTGTTCCATCTCTCCCCATGAGCTGCTCACTGCTCCTACAGAAATGGATAGATTCACTCTCATGTTTGCTGCTGATAGCCTCACAGGTCAGGGCTCATTAAGAGAAATAGACTCTGGGGCAGCAGCTGTCGCTTTCAAAATCATCCAGTTACATTACGACCCCACCACCCAGGGAGGGTCAACACTGCAGCCTACAGCCTGCGCACTGGCAGGGCCTGGTCTACAGCATCACTTGGGGCTCAGGCCAGGTAAATACAGCAGATCTCCTTCCTTAAAGAACATTCCTGAACCAGGTGAATTTCTCATGCAAACTCGTACTTTCATGCTTTCCGTTATCAGCAGAAACTTTTTATGCCAGATTTATATCATTCATTGAAATTCAATCCTCTCCTTGGACGTACATGGAATAGTGTAGGTTAGATGGGCTTCAGATTGGGACAACAGGTCAGCACAACATCGAGGGCCGAAGGGCCCGTACTGTGCTGTAATGTTCTATGTTCTACCAGTGCTGGGAACTTGCTAATGGGTCAGTGGTCCAGGCCTCATGGTGACTAACGCAGCTCATACAACCCCATGACTAATACAGCCCCTCCTGCGTTCCGAGGTGTGTGTACATAGAGTTACAGGGGAGGTGACAACACCATTTTTAATCAGCATTCCAGGACAGAGAGTAAAACGAGTCAGAGGAAGGTCAGTGTGTCAACTGCTAGAACAGTTCACTATGCACTGGTCACTGTCTAAGCTGACAACCTACCCTCAGACACGACAACTCCTTCACTCTCAACCTTTTCAGGCATTTCTTCCTCAACCTGTTTGTCATCTATTATAGAAAAGTAAAAGGTTACGTGTTATATAGTCAACAGATAAACTCGAATAATTTCTGGAGAAAAATGTATTTAACATGATGTGTCTTGTCCAATTCAGAAACATCTCTAATAGTAACAGAGACAATGAATTGCTTTGAAACAGTGATAGAAAATAGAACATAGAACAATACAGCACAGAACGGGCCCTTCGGCCCTCGATGTTGCGCCAACCTGTGAACTAATCTAAGCCCCTCCCCCTACACTATCCCATCATTATCCATATGCTTATCCAAGGACTGTTTAAATGCCACTAATGTGGCTGAGTTAACTACATTGGCAGGCAGGACGTTCCACGCCCTTACCACTCCCTGAGTAAAGAACCTGCCTCTGACATCTGTCTTAAATCCATCACCCCTCAATTTGTAGCTATGCCCCCTCGTAGAAGCTGATGTCATCATCCTCGGAAAAAGACTCTCACTGTCCACCCTATCTAATCTTCTGATCATCTTGTATGTCTCTATTAAATCCCCTCTTAGCCTTCTTCTCTCCAGTGAGAACAGACCCAAGTCCCTCAGCCTTTCTTCATAAGGCCTTCGCTCCAGACCAGGCAACATCCTGGTAAATCTGCTCTGCACCTTTTCCAATGCTTCCACATCCATCCTGTAATGGGACGACCAGAACTGCGCGCAATATTCCAAATGAGGCCGCACTAGCGTTTTGTACAGTTGCAGCATGACATCACGGCTCTGGAACTCAATCCCTCTGCCAATAAAACCTAACATACCGTAAGCCTTTTTAACAGAACTGCCAACCCGGGTGGAAACTTTCAGGGATCTATGTACATGGGCACCAAGATCCCTCTGCACATCCACACTACCAAGAATCTTTCAATTGACCCAATATTCTGCCTTCTTATTATTCTTCCTAAAGTGAATCACCTCACATTTATCCGTATTAAACTCCATTTGCCACCTTTCAGCCCAATTCTGCAGTTTATCCAAGTCTCCCTGCAACCTGCAACATTCTTCCACACTGTCCACCGCTCCACCGACTTTAGTGTCATCTGCAAACTTACTAACCCATCCACCTATGCCTGCGTCCAAGTCATTTATAACAATGACAAACAGCAGTGGTCCCAAAACAGATCCTGAGACACACCTCTAGTAACCGGACTCCAGGCTGAATATTTTCCATCAACCACCACTTGGTGCCTTCTTACAGAAAGCCAGTTCCTAATCCAAACTGCTAAATCTCACTCAATCCCGTGCATCTGTATTTTCTCCAATAGCCTACCATGTGGGACCTTATCAAAGGCTTTACTGAAGTCCACGTACACCACGTCAACTGCCCTTCCCTCATCCACATGCTTGGTCACTTTCTCAAAAAACTCAAAGAGGTTTGTGAGACACGACCTGTCCTTGACGAATCTATGTTGACTATCTCCAATCAAATTGTTGCTTGCTAGATGACTGTAAATCCTATCTCTTATAATCCTTTCCAAAACTTTTCCGTAAGGCTCACAGGTCTATAATTACCTGGGTCATCTCTACTGCCCTTCTTGAACAAGGGCACAACATTTGCAATCCTCCAGTCCTCTGGTACTAAACCTGTAGACAATGAGGACTCAAAGATCAAGGCCAAGGGCTCTGCCACCCCCTCCCTAGCTTCCCAGAGAATCCTCAGAAAAATCCCATCTGGCCCAGGGGATAAATATACCTTCACACCTTTTAGAATTGATAACACCTCCTCCATACTAACCTCAAACCTTTCAATTCTAGAAGCCCGTAACTCAGTCTTCCCCTCTACAATATTCTCCTTTTCCTGAGTGAAATCGTTTAGGACCTCTCCGATCTCCACAGGGTCCACACACAACTTCCCACTTCTGTCTTTGACTGGCCCTATTCTTACCCTACGCATCCTCTTATTCCTCACATGCCTATAGAAAGCTTTAGGGTTCTCCTTTATTCTACCTGCCAATGTCTGCTCACGTCCCCTCCTTGCTCTTCTTAATTGTCTCTTTAAATCCTTCCTAGCTAATCTGTAACTCTCCATCGCCTCAAATGAGCCATCTTGCCTCATCATCACATGAGCCTCCCTCTTCCGCTTAACAAGAGATACAATTTCTTTAGTAAACCACGGTTCCCTTACCTTATCACTTCCTCCCTGCCTGACAGGGACATACCTATCAAGGGCGCGCAATATCTGTTCCTTAAACCAGCTCCACATTTCGATTGTCCCCATCCCCTGCATTTTGCTAACCTATTCTATGCCTCCTCAGTCTTGCCTAATCACATTATAATTGCCCTTGCCTCATCTGTACCTCTTGCCCTGTGGCATGTTCCCATCCCTTTCCATTGCTAAACTAAATGTAACCGAATTATGATCACTCTCTCCAAAGTGCTCACCTACCACTAAATCAAACATCTGGCCTGGTTCATCGCCAAGTGCCAGATCCAGTGTGGCCTCCCCTCTTGTCGGCCCTTCTACGTACTGAGTCAGGAAGCCCTCCTGCACAAATTGGACAAAACTGATCGATCCGATGTACTAGAGTTATAGCGTTTCCAGTCAATGTTAGGGAAGTTAAAGTCTTCCATCATGACCACTCTGTTTCTTTCACTCCTGCCCAGAATCGTTTTGCCAATCTTCTCCTTCACATCCCTGGAACTTTGAGGAGGCCTATAAAAAAACTCCCAACAGTGTGACCTCTCCTCTCCTGTTTCTGACCTCAGCCCATACCACCTCAGGAGACAAACGTTCTTTCAGCCACCACGACACTGTCCTTCACTGACAAAGCCACACCTCCCCCTCTTTTACCACCTTTCCTGATCTTAATGAAAGATCTAAACCCTGGAACCTGCAACATCCATTCCTGACCCTGCTCTATCCATGTCTCCGAAATGGTCACAACATCAAAGTCCCAGGTACCTATCCATGCTGCAAGCTCACCTACCTTATTCCGAAATATCCCGGCCCTACCTCTTCACCCAGAGAGTTGTGAGCGCATGGAATACTTTGCCAGTGATAGTCGTGGAAGCGGAGTCATTAGAGACATTTAAGCGACTGCTGGACATGCACATGGACAGCAGTGAATTGAGGGGAATGTGGGTTAGTGTATTTTATGTTTGGATTAGGAATATTCCACGGCACAACATCATGGGCCGAAGGGCCTGTACTGTGCTGTACTTTTCTATGTTCTCTGTTCTATGTACCTTATTCCGAAGTGATTGTCATTAATAACTCAGTAACCAGTCTACACACAGCAAGGTCCCAGTAACTGGATGAAAGAATCGTTGCTGGTGATAATGAATGGTGAATTCCCAGCTTTGACACTGCAAGAGGGGTACGGCCGCTGGAGGAAAGGAATAAAGGTATGTCCCTCAGAACCCCAGTTACTCACTCACTCATTCATCCACATTCCTGAGTTGCAGTCAGAAACTCACTCATTCACCATCTACACAGCACTGTAGTCACCAAAGCTCTCACCCAGTTCCCCAGTCATCCACTCATAGATCATAGAATCTCTACAGCATGGAAGCAGGCCATTCAGTCCATTGAGTTAACACTGACATTCTGAAGAGCATGCTACCCATATCCATGCCTGACCCTGTTCCTTTAACCCGGTATTTAATCCACCTGGCTTGCACATGCATGAACACTATGGGCAATCTATCTAAATTGCACATCTTTGGACTGTCGGAAGAAACGAGAGCATCCGGAGGAAACCCATGCAGACTCAGGGAGAACATGCAAACTCCCCACAGACAGTTACCCAAAGGCGGAAACAAAGCCGGCTCTGCGGCACCGTGACGGAGCAGTGCTAACCACTGGGCCACCGTGCTGAGCCTCTTCACTATCCACCCAGCTCCCAACCATCTTCCAATCAATCCACTGGATCCTGAGACAGCTCCTCACCTGAACCCACACTCTCACCATTCACTAGCCCGGTGCCTACGCTATCCCCCACCACACCCCCTCACCCCCCACCATCAACCCCTCTCCCAAACGCCCCATCCCCACAGACCTGGTTTTGGATCAGTATCCCAGGGGTCCCAGGTTGTGCATTTGCTGCAACCACTGAGAGCCCTCCCCCACAACAGGGAACTGACCCCTCAACACGACACCCCCAGCTGCTGACCAGCCCAATGCTCACTCCCTAACTCCACCCAACCACCTGGGCCAGTCTGCTGGACGCTCCCACCCACTACACCAGGTCACCTTCCTGTCAATTCCCTCCCTGACCAGCCCCTCTCTTGCTGAATGGTCCCAATTCCCATGGCTCCAGGCCTTGGGTGTGTTCCATCTCTCCCCATGAGCTGCTCACTGCTCCTACAGAAATGGACAGATTCACTCTCATGTTTGCTGCTGATAGCCTCACAGGTCAGGGCTCATTAAGAGAAATAGACTCTGGGGCAGCAGCTGTCACTTTCAAAATCATCCAGTTACATTACGACCCCACCACCCAGGGAGGGTCAACACTGCAGCCTACAGCCTGCGCACTGGCAGGGCCTGGTCTACAGCATCACTTGGGGCTCAGGCCAGGTAAATACAGCAGATCTCCTTCCTTAAAGAACATTCCTGAACCAGGTGAATTTCTCATGCAAACTCGTACTTTCATGGTTTCCATTATCAGCAGAAACTTTTTATGCCAGGTTCATTGAAATTCAATCCTCTCCTCACAGTGCTGTGAACTTGCTAATGGGTCAGTAGTCCAGGCCTCATGGTGACTAACCCAGCTCACACAACACCATGACTAATACAGCCCCTCCTGCGTTCCGAGGTGTGTGTACATAGAGTTACAGGGGAGGTGACAACACCATTTTTAATCAGCATTCCAGGACAGAGAGTAAAACGAGTCAGAGGAAGGTCAGTGTGTCAACTGCTAGAACAGGTCACTATGCACTGGTCACTGTCTAAACTGACAACCTACCCTCAGACACGGCAACTCCTTCACTCTCAGCCTTTTCAGGCATTTCTTCCTCAACCTGTTTGTCATCTATTATAGAAAAGTAAAAGGTTACGTGTTATATAGTCAACAGATAAACTCGAATAATTTCTGGAGAAAAATGTATTTAACATGATGTGTCTTGTCCAATTCAGAAACATCTCTAATAGTAACAGAGACAATGAATTGCTTTGAAACAGTGATAGAAAATAGAACATAGAACAATACAGCACAGAACGGGCCCTTCGGCCCTCGATGTTGCGCCAACCTGTGAACTAATCCAGACCCATGCCCCTACACTATCCCATCATCATCCATGTGCTTATCCAAGGACTGTTTAAATGCCCCTAATGTGGCTCAGTTAACTACATTGGCAGGCAGGACATTCCACGCCCTTACCACTCTCTGAGTAAGGAACCTGCCTCTGACATCTGTCTTAAATCTATCGCCCCTCAATTTGTAGCTATGCCCCCTCGTACAAGCTGATGTCATCATCCTCGGAAAAAGACTCTCACTGTCCACCCTATCTAATCTTCTGATCATCTTGTATGTCTCTATTAAATCCCCTCTTAGCCTTCTTCTCTCCAGTGAGAACAGACCCAAGTCCCTCAGCCTTTCTTCATAAGGCCTTCGCTCCAGACCAGGCAACATCCTGGTAAATCTGCTCTGCACCTTTTCCAATGCTTCCACATCCATCCTGTAATGGGACGACCAGAACTGCGCGCAATATTCCAAATGAGGCCGCACTAGCGTTTTGTACAGTTGCAGCATGACATCACGGCTCTGGAACTCAATCCCTCTGCCAATAAAACCTAACATACCGTAAGCCTTTTTAACAGAACTGCCAACCCGGGTGGAAACTTTCAGGGATCTATGTACATGGGCACCAAGATCCCTCTGCACATCCACACTACCAAGAATCTTTCAATTGACCCAATATTCTGCCTTCTTATTATTCTTCCTAAAGTGAATCACCTCACATTTATCCGTATTAAACTCCATTTGCCACCTTTCAGCCCAATTCTGCAGTTTATCCAAGTCTCCCTGCAACCTGCAACATTCTTCCACACTGTCCACCGCTCCACCGACTTTAGTGTCATCTGCAAACTTACTAACCCATCCACCTATGCCTGCGTCCAAGTCATTTATAAAAATGACAAACAGCAGTGGTCCCAAAACAGATCCTGAGACACACCTCTAGTAACCGGACTCCAGGCTGAATATTTTCCATCAACCACCACTTGGTGCCTTCTTACAGAAAGCCAGTTCCTAATCCAAACTGCTAAATCTCACTCAATCCCGTGCATCTGTATTTTCTCCAATAGCCTACCATGTGGGACCTTATCAAAGGCTTTACTGAAGTCCACGTACACCACGTCAACTGCCCTTCCCTCATCCACATGCTTGGTCACTTTCTCAAAAAACTCAAAGAGGTTTGTGAGACACGACCTGTCCTTGACGAATCTATGTTGACTATCTCCAATCAAATTGTTGCTTGCTAGATGACTGTAAATCCTATCTCTTATAATCCTTTCCAAAACTTTTCCGTAAGGCTCACAGGTCTATAATTACCTGGGTCATCTCTACTGCCCTTCTTGAACAAGGGCACAACATTTGCAATCCTCCAGTCCTCTGGTACTAAACCTGTAGACAATGAGGACTCAAAGATCAAGGCCAAGGGCTCTGCCACCCCCTCCCTAGCTTCCCAGAGAATCCTCAGAAAAATCCCATCTGGCCCAGGGGATAAATATACCTTCACACCTTTTAGAATTGATAACACCTCCTCCATACTAACCTCAAACCTTTCAATTCTAGAAGCCCGTAACTCAGTCTTCCCCTCTACAATATTCTCCTTTTCCTGAGTGAAATCGTTTAGGACCTCTCCGATCTCCACAGGGTCCACACACAACTTCCCACTTCTGTCTTTGACTGGCCCTATTCTTACCCTACGCATCCTCTTATTCCTCACATGCCTATAGAAAGCTTTAGGGTTCTCCTTTATTCTACCTGCCAATGTCTGCTCACGTCCCCTCCTTGCTCTTCTTAATTGTCTCTTTAAATCCTTCCTAGCTAATCTGTAACTCTCCATCGCCTCAAATGAGCCATCTTGCCTCATCATCACATGAGCCTCCCTCTTCCGCTTAACAAGAGATACAATTTCTTTAGTAAACCACGGTTCCCTTACCTTATCACTTCCTCCCTGCCTGACAGGGACATACCTATCAAGGGCGCGCAATATCTGTTCCTTAAACCAGCTCCACATTTCGATTGTCCCCATCCCCTGCATTTTGCTAACCTATTCTATGCCTCCTCAGTCTTGCCTAATCACATTATAATTGCCCTTGCCTCATCTGTACCTCTTGCCCTGTGGCATGTTCCCATCCCTTTCCATTGCTAAACTAAATGTAACCGAATTATGATCACTCTCTCCAAAGTGCTCACCTACCACTAAATCAAACATCTGGCCTGGTTCATTGCCAAGTGCCAAATCCAGTGTTGCCTCCCCACGGGTTGGCCCTTTGACATACTGAGTCAGGAAGCCCTCCTGCACACATTGGACAAAAACTGATCGATCCGATGTACTAGAGTTATAGCGTTTCCAGTCAATGTTAGGGAAGTTAAAGTCTTCCATCATGACCACCCTGTTCCTTTCACTCCTGCCCAGAATCGTTTTGCCAATCCTCTCCTTCACATCCCTGGAACTTTGTGGAGGCCTATAAAAAAACTCCCAACAGTGTGCCCTCTCCTCTCCTGTTTCTGACCTCAGCCCATACCACCTCAGGAGACAAACGTTCTTTCAGCCACCACGACACTGTCCTTCACTGACAAAGCCACACCTCCCCCTCTTTTACCACCTTTCCTGATCTTAATGAAAGATCTAAACCCTGGAACCTGCAACATCCATTCCTGACCCTGCTCTATCCATGTCTCCGAAATGGTCACAACATCAAAGTCCCAGGTACCTATCCATGCTGCAAGCTCACCTACCTTATTCCGAAATATCCCGCCCTACCTCTTCACCCAGAGAGTTGTGAGCGCATGGAATACTTTGCCAGTGATAGTCGTAGAAGCGGAGTCATTAGAGACATTTAAGCGACTGCTGGACATGCACATGGACAGCAGTGAATTGAGGGGAATGTGGGTTAGTGTATTTTATGTTTGGATTAGGAATATTCCACGGCACAACATCATGGGCCGATGGGCCTGTACTGTGCTGTACTTTTCTATGTTCTCTGTTCTATGTACCTTATTCCGAAGTGATTGTCATTAATAACTCAGTAACCAGTCTACACACAGCAAGGTCCCAGTAACTGGATGAAAGAATCGTTGCTGGTGATGATGAATGGTGAATTCCCAGCTTTGACACTGCAAGAGGGGTACGGCCGCTGGAGGAAAGGACTAAAGGTATGTCCCTCAGAACCCCAGTTACTCACTCACTCATTCATCCACATTCCTGAGTTGCAGTCAGAAACTCACTCATTCACCATCTACACAGCACTGTAGTCACCAAAGCTCTCACCCAGTTCCCCAGTCATCCACTCATAGATCATAGAATCTCTACAGCATGGAAGCAGGCCATTCAGTCCATTGAGTTAACACTGACATTCTGAAGAGCATGCTACCCATATCCATGCCTGACCCTGTTCCTTTAACCCGGTATTTAATCCACCTGGCTTGCACATGCATGAACACTATGGGCAATCTATCTAAATTGCACATCTTTGGACTGTCGGAAGAAACGAGAGCATCCGGAGGAAACCCATGCAGACTCAGGGAGAACATGCAAACTCCCCACAGACAGTTACCAAAAGGCGGAAACAAAGCCGGCTCTGCGGCACCGTGACGGAGCAGTGCTAACCACTGGGCCACCGTGCTGAGCCTCTTCACTATCCACCCAGCTCCCGACCATCTTCCAATCAATCCACTGGATCCTGAGACAGCTCCTCACCCGAACCCACACTCTCACCATTCATTAGCCCGGTGCCTACGCTATCCCCCACCACACCCCCTCACCCCCTACCATCAACCCCTCTCCCAAACTCCCCATCCCCACAGACCTGGTTTGGGATCAGTATCCCAGGGGTCCCAGGTTGTGCATTTGCTGCAACCACTGAGAGCCCTCCCCCACAACAGGGAACTGACCCCTCAACATGACACCCCCAGCTGCTGACCAGCCCAATGCTCACTTCCGAACTCCACCCAACCACCTGGGCCAGTCTGCTGGACGCACCCACCCACTACACCAGGTCACCTTCCTGTCAATTCCCTCCCTGACCAGCCCCTCTCTTGCTGAATGGTCCCAATTTGCATGGCTCCAGGCCTTGGGTGTGTTCCATCTCTCCCCCTGAGCTGCTCACTGCTCCTACAGAAATGGACAGATTCACTCTCATGTTTGCTGCTGATAGCCTCACAGGTCAGGGCTCATTAAGAGAAATAGACTCTGTGGCAGCAGCTGTCACTTTCAAAATCATCCAGTTACATTAAGACCACACCACCCAGGGAGGGTCAACACTGCAGCCTACAGCCTGCGCACTGGCAGGGCCTGGTCTACAGCATCACTTGGGGCTCAGGCCAGGTAAATACAGCAGATCTCCTTCCTTAAAGAACATTCCTGAACCAGGTGAATTTCTCATGCAAACTCGTACTTTCATGGTTTCCATTATCAGCAGAAACTTTTTATGCCAGATTTATATCATTCATTGAAATTCAATCCTCTCCTCACAGTGCTGTGAACTTGCTAATGGGTCAGTAGTCCAGGCCTCATGGTGACTAACCCAGCTCACACAACACCATGACTAATACAGCCCCTCCTGCGTTCCGAGGTGTGTGTACATAGAGTTACAGGGGAGGTGACAACACCATTTTTAATCAGCATTCCAGGACAGAGAGTAAAACGAGTCAGAGGAAGGTCAGTGTGTCAACTGCTAGAACAGGTCACTGTGCACTGGTCACTGTCTAAACTGACAACCTACCCTCAGACACGACAACTCCTTCACTCTCGGCCTTTTCAGGCATTTCTTCCTCAACCTGTTTGTCAGCTATTATAGAAAAGTAAAAGGTTACGTGTTATATAGTCAACAGATAAACTCGAATAATTTCTGGAGAAAAATGTATTTAACATGATGTGTCTTATCCAATTCAGAAACATCTCTAATAGTAACATAGACAATGAATTGCTTTGAAACAGTGATAGAAAATAGAACATAGAACAATACAGCACAGAACGGGCCCTTCGGCCCTCGATGTTGCGCCAACCTGTGAACTAATCTAAGCCCCTCCCCCTACACTATCCCGTCATCATCCATGTGCTTATCCAAGGACTGTTTAAATGCCCCTAATGTGGCTCAGTTAACTACATTGGCAGGCAGGACATTCCACGCCCTCACCACTCCCTGAGTAAAGAACCTGCCTCTGACATCTGTCTTAAATCCATCACCCCTCAATTTGTAGCTATGCCCCCTTGTACAAGCTGATGTCATCATCCTCGGAAAATGACTCTCACTGTCCACCCTATCTAATCCTCTGATCATCTTGTATGTCTCTATTAAACCCCCTCTTAGCCTTCTTCTCTCCAATGAGAACAGACCCAAGTCCCTCAGCCTTTCTTCATAAGGCCTTTGCTCCAGACCAGGCAACATCCTGGTAAATCTGCTCTGCACCTTTTCCAATGCTTCCACACACTTCCTGTAATGGGGCGACCAGAACTGTATGCAATATTCCAAATGAGGCCGCACTAGCATTTTGTACAGTTGCAGCATGACATCACTGCTCTGGAACTCAATCCCTCTACTGATAAAACCTAACACACCGTAAGCCTTTTTAACAGCACTATCAACCTGAGTGGCAACTTTCAGGGATCTATGTACATGGACACCAAGATCCCTCTGCACATCCACACTACCAAGAATCTTTCCATTGACCCAATATTCTGCCTTCCTATTATTCGTCCCAAAGTGAATCACCTCACATTTAATGAAATTGAACTCCATTTGCCACCTTTCAGCCCAATTCTGCAGTTTATCAAGGTCTTCCTGCAACTTGCAACATTCTTCCACACTGTCCACCGCTCCACCGACTTTAGTGTCATCTGCAAACTTACTAACCCATCCACCTATGCCTGCGTCCAAGTCATTTATAAAAATGACAAACAGCAGTGGTCCCAAAGCAGTTCCTGAGGCACACTGCTAGTAACCAGACTCCAGGCCTAATATTTTCCATCAACCACTACTCGTTGCCTTCTTACAGGAAGCCAGTTTCTAATCCAAACTGCAAAATCTCCCTCAATCCCGTGCCTCTGTATTTTCTCCAATAACCTACCATGTGGGACATGATCAAAGGCTTTACTGAAGTCCACGTACACCACGTCAAGTTCCCTTCCCTAATCCACATGCTTGGTCACCTTCTCAAAAAACTCAATGAGGTTTGTGAGACACGACCGGCCCTTGACAAATCTAGGTTGACTATCTCCAATCAAATTGTTGCTTGCTAGATGACTACAAATCCTCTCTCTTATAATCCTTTCCAAAACTTTTCCTACAATAGACCTCAGGCTCACAGGTCTATAGTTACCTTGGTCATGCCTACTGCCCTTCTTGAACAAAGGCACAATATTTGCCATCCTCCAGTCCTCTGGTACTAAACCTGTAGACAATGAGGACTCAAAGATCAAGGCCAAAGGCTCCGCCACCTCCTCCCTAGCTTCCCAGAGAATCCTCGGAAAAATCCTATCTGGCCCAGGGGATTTATCTACCTTCACACCTTCTAGACTTGAAAACACCTCCTCCTTACTAACAATCTTTACAATCTTACAATCCTTTCAATTCTAGAAGCCCGTAACTCAGTCTTCCCCTCTACAATATTCTCCTTTTCCTGAGTGAAATCGTTTAGGACCTCTCCGATCTCCACAGGGTCCACACACAACTTCCCACTTCTGCCTTTGACTGGCCCTATTCTTACCCTAGGCATCCTCTTATTCCTCACATGCCTATAGAAAGCTTTAGGGTTCTCCTTTATTCTACCTGCCAATGTCTGCTCACGTCCCCTCCTTGCTCTTCTTAACTGTCTCTTTAAATCCTTCCTAGCTAATCTGTAACTCTCCATCGCCTCAAATGAGCCATCTTGCCTCATCATCACATGAGCCTCCCTCTTCCGCTTAACAAGAGATACAATTTCTTTAGTAAACCACAGTTCCCTTACCTTATCACTTCCTCCCTGCCTGACAGGGACATACCTATCAAGGGCGTGCAATATCTGTTCCTTAAACCAACTCCACATTTCGATGGTCCCCATCCCCTGCATTTTGCTAACCCATTCTATGCCTCCTCAGTCTTGCCTAATCACATTATAATTGCCCTTGCCCCATCTGTAACTCTTGCCCTGTGGCACGTTCCCATCCCTTTCCATCGCTAAACTAAATGTAACCGAATTATGATCACTCTCTCCAAAGTGCTCACCTACCACCAAATCAAACATCTGGCCTGGTTCATCGCCAAGTGCCAAATCCAGTGTGGCCTCCCCTCTTGTCGGCCCTTCTACGTACTGAGTCAGGAAGCCCCCCTGCAAACCTTGGACAAAACTGATCGATCCGACGTACTAGAGTTATAGCATTTCCAGTCAATGTTAGGGAAGTTAAAGTCTTCCATCATGACCACCCTGTTCCTTTCACTCCTGCCCAGAATCGTTTTGCCAATCCTCTCCTTCACATCCCTGGAACTTTGCGGAGGCCTATAAAAAAACTCCCAACAGTGTGACCTCTCCTCTCCTGCTTCTGACCTCAGCCCATACCACCTCAGGAGACAAACGTTCTTTCAGCCACCACGACACTGTCCTTCACTGACAAAGCCACACCTCCCCCTCTTTTACCACCTTTCCTGATCTTAATGAAAGATCTAAACCCTGGAACCTGCAACATCCATTCCTGACCCTGCTCTATCCATGTCTCCGAAATGGTCACAACATCAAAGACCCAGGTACCTATCCATGCTGCAAGCTCACCTACCTTATTCCGAAATATCCCGGCCCTATCTCTTCACCCAGAGAGTTGTGAGTGCATGGAAAACTTTGCCAGTGATAGTCGTGGAAGCGGAGTCATTAGAGACATTTAAGCGACTGCTGGACATGCACATGGACAGCAGTGAATTGAGGGGAATGTAGGTTAGTTTATTTTATGTTTGGATTAGGAATATTCCACGGCACAACATTGTGGGCCGAAGGGCCTGTACTGTGCTGTACTTTTCTATGTTCTCTGTTCTATGTACCTTATTCCGAAGTGATTGTCATTAATAACTCAGTAACCAGTCTACACACAGCAAGGTCCCAGTAACTGGATGAAAGAATCGTTGCTGGTGATAATGAATGGTGAAATCCCAGCTTTGACACTGCAAGAGGGGTATGGCCGCTGGAGGAAAGGACTAAAGGTATGTCCCTCAGAACCCCAGTTACTCACTCACTCATTCATCCACATTCCTGAGTTGCAGTCAGAAACTCACTCATTCACCATCTACACAGCACTGTAGTCACCAAAGCTCTCACCCAGTTCCCCAGTCATCCACTCATAGATCATAGAATCTCTACAGCATGGAAGCAGGCCATTCAGTCCATTGAGTTAACACTGACATTCTGAAGAGCATGCTACCCATATCCATGCCTGACCCTGTTCCTTTAACCCGGTATTTAATCCACCTGGCTTGCACATGCATGAACACTATGGGCAATCTATCTAAATTGCACATCTTTGGACTGTCGGAAGAAACGAGAGCATCCGGAGGAAACCCATGCAGACTCAGGGAGAACATGCAAACTCCCCACAGACAGTTACCCAAAGGCGGAAACAAAGCCGGCTCTGCGGCACCGTGACGGAGCAGTGCTAACCACTGGGCCACCGTGCTGAGCCTCTTCACTATCCACCCAGCTCCCAACCATCTTCCAATCAATCCACTGGATCCTGAGACAGCTCCTCACCTGAACCCACACTCTCACCATTCACTAGCCCGGTGCCTACGCTATCCCCCACCACACCCCCTCACCCCCCACCATCAACCCCTCTCCCAAACGCCCCATCCCCACAGACCTGGTTTTGGATCAGTATCCCAGGGGTCCCAGGTTGTGCATTTGCTGCAACCACTGAGAGCCCTCCCCCACAACAGGGAACTGACCCCTCAACACGACACCCCCAGCTGCTGACCAGCCCAATGCTCACTCCCTAACTCCACCCAACCACCTGGGCCAGTCTGCTGGACGCTCCCACCCACTACACCAGGTCACCTTCCTGTCAATTCCCTCCCTGACCAGCCCCTCTCTTGCTGAATGGTCCCAATTCCCATGGCTCCAGGCCTTGGGTGTGTTCCATCTCTCCCCATGAGCTGCTCACTGCTCCTACAGAAATGGACAGATTCACTCTCATGTTTGCTGCTGATAGCCTCACAGGTCAGGGCTCATTAAGAGAAATAGACTCTGGGGCAGCAGCTGTCACTTTCAAAATCATCCAGTTACATTACGACCCCACCACCCAGGGAGGGTCAACACTGCAGCCTACAGCCTGCGCACTGGCAGGGCCTGGTCTACAGCATCACTTGGGGCTCAGGCCAGGTAAATACAGCAGATCTCCTTCCTTAAAGAACATTCCTGAACCAGGTGAATTTCTCATGCAAACTCGTACTTTCATGGTTTCCATTATCAGCAGAAACTTTTTATGCCAGGTTCATTGAAATTCAATCCTCTCCTCACAGTGCTGTGAACTTGCTAATGGGTCAGTAGTCCAGGCCTCATGGTGACTAACCCAGCTCACACAACACCATGACTAATACAGCCCCTCCTGCGTTCCGAGGTGTGTGTACATAGAGTTACAGGGGAGGTGACAACACCATTTTTAATCAGCATTCCAGGACAGAGAGTAAAACGAGTCAGAGGAAGGTCAGTGTGTCAACTGCTAGAACAGGTCACTATGCACTGGTCACTGTCTAAACTGACAACCTACCCTCAGACACGGCAACTCCTTCACTCTCAGCCTTTTCAGGCATTTCTTCCTCAACCTGTTTGTCATCTATTATAGAAAAGTAAAAGGTTACGTGTTATATAGTCAACAGATAAACTCGAATAATTTCTGGAGAAAAATGTATTTAACATGATGTGTCTTGTCCAATTCAGAAACATCTCTAATAGTAACAGAGACAATGAATTGCTTTGAAACAGTGATAGAAAATAGAACATAGAACAATACAGCACAGAACGGGCCCTTCGGCCCTCGATGTTGCGCCAACCTGTGAACTAATCCAGACCCATGCCCCTACACTATCCCATCATCATCCATGTGCTTATCCAAGGACTGTTTAAATGCCCCTAATGTGGCTCAGTTAACTACATTGGCAGGCAGGACATTCCACGCCCTTACCACTCTCTGAGTAAGGAACCTGCCTCTGACATCTGTCTTAAATCTATCGCCCCTCAATTTGTAGCTATGCCCCCTCGTACAAGCTGATGTCATCATCCTCGGAAAAAGACTCTCACTGTCCACCCTATCTAATCTTCTGATCATCTTGTATGTCTCTATTAAATCCCCTCTTAGCCTTCTTCTCTCCAGTGAGAACAGACCCAAGTCCCTCAGCCTTTCTTCATAAGGCCTTCGCTCCAGACCAGGCAACATCCTGGTAAATCTGCTCTGCACCTTTTCCAATGCTTCCACATCCATCCTGTAATGGGACGACCAGAACTGCGCGCAATATTCCAAATGAGGCCGCACTAGCGTTTTGTACAGTTGCAGCATGACATCACGGCTCTGGAACTCAATCCCTCTGCCAATAAAACCTAACATACCGTAAGCCTTTTTAACAGAACTGCCAACCCGGGTGGAAACTTTCAGGGATCTATGTACATGGGCACCAAGATCCCTCTGCACATCCACACTACCAAGAATCTTTCAATTGACCCAATATTCTGCCTTCTTATTATTCTTCCTAAAGTGAATCACCTCACATTTATCCGTATTAAACTCCATTTGCCACCTTTCAGCCCAATTCTGCAGTTTATCCAAGTCTCCCTGCAACCTGCAACATTCTTCCACACTGTCCACCGCTCCACCGACTTTAGTGTCATCTGCAAACTTACTAACCCATCCACCTATGCCTGCGTCCAAGTCATTTATAAAAATGACAAACAGCAGTGGTCCCAAAACAGATCCTGAGACACACCTCTAGTAACCGGACTCCAGGCTGAATATTTTCCATCAACCACCACTTGGTGCCTTCTTACAGAAAGCCAGTTCCTAATCCAAACTGCTAAATCTCACTCAATCCCGTGCATCTGTATTTTCTCCAATAGCCTACCATGTGGGACCTTATCAAAGGCTTTACTGAAGTCCACGTACACCACGTCAACTGCCCTTCCCTCATCCACATGCTTGGTCACTTTCTCAAAAAACTCAAAGAGGTTTGTGAGACACGACCTGTCCTTGACGAATCTATGTTGACTATCTCCAATCAAATTGTTGCTTGCTAGATGACTGTAAATCCTATCTCTTATAATCCTTTCCAAAACTTTTCCGTAAGGCTCACAGGTCTATAATTACCTGGGTCATCTCTACTGCCCTTCTTGAACAAGGGCACAACATTTGCAATCCTCCAGTCCTCTGGTACTAAACCTGTAGACAATGAGGACTCAAAGATCAAGGCCAAGGGCTCTGCCACCCCCTCCCTAGCTTCCCAGAGAATCCTCAGAAAAATCCCATCTGGCCCAGGGGATAAATATACCTTCACACCTTTTAGAATTGATAACACCTCCTCCATACTAACCTCAAACCTTTCAATTCTAGAAGCCCGTAACTCAGTCTTCCCCTCTACAATATTCTCCTTTTCCTGAGTGAAATCGTTTAGGACCTCTCCGATCTCCACAGGGTCCACACACAACTTCCCACTTCTGTCTTTGACTGGCCCTATTCTTACCCTACGCATCCTCTTATTCCTCACATGCCTATAGAAAGCTTTAGGGTTCTCCTTTATTCTACCTGCCAATGTCTGCTCACGTCCCCTCCTTGCTCTTCTTAATTGTCTCTTTAAATCCTTCCTAGCTAATCTGTAACTCTCCATCGCCTCAAATGAGCCATCTTGCCTCATCATCACATGAGCCTCCCTCTTCCGCTTAACAAGAGATACAATTTCTTTAGTAAACCACGGTTCCCTTACCTTATCACTTCCTCCCTGCCTGACAGGGACATACCTATCAAGGGCGCGCAATATCTGTTCCTTAAACCAGCTCCACATTTCGATTGTCCCCATCCCCTGCATTTTGCTAACCTATTCTATGCCTCCTCAGTCTTGCCTAATCACATTATAATTGCCCTTGCCTCATCTGTACCTCTTGCCCTGTGGCATGTTCCCATCCCTTTCCATTGCTAAACTAAATGTAACCGAATTATGATCACTCTCTCCAAAGTGCTCACCTACCACTAAATCAAACATCTGGCCTGGTTCATTGCCAAGTGCCAAATCCAGTGTTGCCTCCCCACGGGTTGGCCCTTTGACATACTGAGTCAGGAAGCCCTCCTGCACACATTGGACAAAAACTGATCGATCCGATGTACTAGAGTTATAGCGTTTCCAGTCAATGTTAGGGAAGTTAAAGTCTTCCATCATGACCACCCTGTTCCTTTCACTCCTGCCCAGAATCGTTTTGCCAATCCTCTCCTTCACATCCCTGGAACTTTGTGGAGGCCTATAAAAAAACTCCCAACAGTGTGCCCTCTCCTCTCCTGTTTCTGACCTCAGCCCATACCACCTCAGGAGACAAACGTTCTTTCAGCCACCACGACACTGTCCTTCACTGACAAAGCCACACCTCCCCCTCTTTTACCACCTTTCCTGATCTTAATGAAAGATCTAAACCCTGGAACCTGCAACATCCATTCCTGACCCTGCTCTATCCATGTCTCCGAAATGGTCACAACATCAAAGTCCCAGGTACCTATCCATGCTGCAAGCTCACCTACCTTATTCCGAAATATCCCGCCCTACCTCTTCACCCAGAGAGTTGTGAGCGCATGGAATACTTTGCCAGTGATAGTCGTAGAAGCGGAGTCATTAGAGACATTTAAGCGACTGCTGGACATGCACATGGACAGCAGTGAATTGAGGGGAATGTGGGTTAGTGTATTTTATGTTTGGATTAGGAATATTCCACGGCACAACATCATGGGCCGATGGGCCTGTACTGTGCTGTACTTTTCTATGTTCTCTGTTCTATGTACCTTATTCCGAAGTGATTGTCATTAATAACTCAGTAACCAGTCTACACACAGCAAGGTCCCAGTAACTGGATGAAAGAATCGTTGCTGGTGATGATGAATGGTGAATTCCCAGCTTTGACACTGCAAGAGGGGTACGGCCGCTGGAGGAAAGGACTAAAGGTATGTCCCTCAGAACCCCAGTTACTCAATCACTCATTCATCCACATTCCTGAGTTGCAGTCAGAAACTCACTCATTCACCATCTACACAGCACTGTAGTCACCAAAGCTCTCACCCAGTTCCCCAGTCATCCACTCATAGATCATAGAATCTCTACAGCATGGAAGCAGGCCATTCAGTCCATTGAGTTAACACTGACATTCTGAAGAGCATGCTACCCATATCCATGCCTGACCCTGTTCCTTTAACCCGGTATTTAATCCACCTGGCTTGCACATGCATGAACACTATGGGCAATCTATCTAAATTGCACATCTTTGGACTGTCGGAAGAAACGAGAGCATCCGGAGGAAACCCATGCAGACTCAGGGAGAACATGCAAACTCCCCACAGACAGTTACCAAAAGGCGGAAACAAAGCCGGCTCTGCGGCACCGTGACGGAGCAGTGCTAACCACTGGGCCACCGTGCTGAGCCTCTTCACTATCCACCCAGCTCCCGACCATCTTCCAATCAATCCACTGGATCCTGAGACAGCTCCTCACCCGAACCCACACTCTCACCATTCATTAGCCCGGTGCCTACGCTATCCCCCACCACACCCCCTCACCCCCTACCATCAACCCCTCTCCCAAACTCCCCATCCCCACAGACCTGGTTTGGGATCAGTATCCCAGGGGTCCCAGGTTGTGCATTTGCTGCAACCACTGAGAGCCCTCCCCCACAACAGGGAACTGACCCCTCAACATGACACCCCCAGCTGCTGACCAGCCCAATGCTCACTTCCGAACTCCACCCAACCACCTGGGCCAGTCTGCTGGACGCTCCCACCCACTACACCAGGTCACCTTCCTGTCAATTCCCTCCCTGACCAGCCCCTCTCTTGCTGAATGGTCCCAATTCGCATGGCTCCAGGCCTTGGGTGTGTTCCATCTCTCCCCCTGAGCTGCTCACTGCTCCTACAGAAATGGACAGATTCACTTTCATGTTTGCTGCTGATAGCCTCACAGGTCAGGGCTCATTAAGAGAAACAGACTCTGTGGCAGCAGCTGTCACTTTCAAAATCATCCAGTTACATTAAGACCACACCACCCAGGGAGGGTCAACACTGCAGCCTACAGCCTGCGCACTGGCAGGGCCTGGTCTACAGCATCACTTGGGGCTCAGGCCAGGTAAATACAGCAGATCTCCTTCCTTAAAGAACATTCCTGAACCAGGTGAATTTCTCATGCAAACTCGTACTTTCATGGTTTCCATTATCAGCAGAAACTTTTTATGCCAGATTTATATCATTCATTGAAATTCAATCCTCTCCTCACAGTGCTGTGAACTTGCTAATGGGTCAGTAGTCCAGGCCTCATGGTGACTAACCCAGCTCACACAACACCATGACTAATACAGCCCCTCCTGCGTTCCGAGGTGTGTGTACATAGAGTTACAGGGGAGGTGACAACACCATTTTTAATCAGCATTCCAGGACAGAGAGTAAAACGAGTCAGAGGAAGGTCAGTGTGTCAACTGCTAGAACAGGTCACTGTGCACTGGTCACTGTCTAAACTGACAACCTACCCTCAGACACGACAACTCCTTCACTCTCGGCCTTTTCAGGCATTTCTTCCTCAACCTGTTTGTCAGCTATTATAGAAAAGTAAAATGTTACGTGTTATATAGTCAACAGATAAACTCGAATAATTTCTGGAGAAAAATGTATTTAACATGATGTGTCTTATCCAATTCAGAAACATCTCTAATAGTAACATAGACAATGAATTGCTTTGAAACAGTGATAGAAAATAGAACATAGAACAATACAGCACAGAACGGGCCCTTCGGCCCTCGATGTTGCGCCAACCTGTGAACTAATCTAAGCCCCTCCCCCTACACTATCCCGTCATCATCCATGTGCTTATCCAAGGACTGTTTAAATGCCCCTAATGTGGCTCAGTTAACTACATTGGCAGGCAGGACATTCCACGCCCTCACCACTCCCTGAGTAAAGAACCTGCCTCTGACATCTGTCTTAAATCCATCACCCCTCAATTTGTAGCTATGCCCCCTTGTACAAGCTGATGTCATCATCCTCGGAAAATGACTCTCACTGTCCACCCTATCTAATCCTCTGATCATCTTGTATGTCTCTATTAAATCCCCTCTTAGCCTTCTTCTCTCCAATGAGAACAGACCCAAGTCCCTCAGCCTTTCTTCATAAGGCCTTTGCTCCAGACCAGGCAACATCCTGGTAAATCTGCTCTGCACCTTTTCCAATGCTTCCACACACTTCCTGTAATGGGGCGACCAGAACTGTATGCAATATTCCAAATGAGGCCGCACTAGCATTTTGTACAGTTGCAGCATGACATCACTGCTCTGGAACTCAATCCCTCTACTGATAAAACCTAACACACCGTAAGCCTTTTTAACAGCACTATCAACCTGAGTGGCAACTTTCAGGGATCTATGTACATGGACACCAAGATCCCTCTGCACATCCACACTACCAAGAATCTTTCCATTGACCCAATATTCTGCCTTCCTATTATTCGTCCCAAAGTGAATCACCTCACATTTAATGAAATTGAACTCCATTTGCCACCTTTCAGCCCAATTCTGCAGTTTATCAAGGTCTTCCTGCAACTTGCAACATTCTTCCACACTGTCCACCGCTCCACCGACTTTAGTGTCATCTGCAAACTTACTAACCCATCCACCTATGCCTGCGTCCAAGTCATTTATAAAAATGACAAACAGCAGTGGTCCCAAAGCAGTTCCTGAGGCACACTGCTAGTAACCAGACTCCAGGCCTAATATTTTCCATCAACCACTACTCGTTGCCTTCTTACAGGAAGCCAGTTTCTAATCCAAACTGCAAAATCTCCCTCAATCCCGTGCCTCTGTATTTTCTCCAATAACCTACCATGTGGGACATGATCAAAGGCTTTACTGAAGTCCACGTACACCACGTCAAGTTCCCTTCCCTAATCCACATGCTTGGTCACCTTCTCAAAAAACTCAATGAGGTTTGTGAGACACGACCGGCCCTTGACAAATCTAGGTTGACTATCTCCAATCAAATTGTTGCTTGCTAGATGACTACAAATCCTCTCTCTTATAATCCTTTCCAAAACTTTTCCTACAATAGACCTCAGGCTCACAGGTCTATAGTTACCTTGGTCATGCCTACTGCCCTTCTTGAACAAAGGCACAATATTTGCCATCCTCCAGTCCTCTGGTACTAAACCTGTAGACAATGAGGACTCAAAGATCAAGGCCAAAGGCTCCGCCACCTCCTCCCTAGCTTCCCAGAGAATCCTCGGAAAAATCCTATCTGGCCCAGGGGATTTATCTACCTTCACACCTTCTAGACTTGAAAACACCTCCTCCTTACTAACAATCTTTACAATCTTACAATCCTTTCAATTCTAGAAGCCCGTAACTCAGTCTTCCCCTCTACAATATTCTCCTTTTCCTGAGTGAAATCGTTTAGGACCTCTCCGATCTCCACAGGGTCCACACACAACTTCCCACTTCTGCCTTTGACTGGCCCTATTCTTACCCTAGGCATCCTCTTATTCCTCACATGCCTATAGAAAGCTTTAGGGTTCTCCTTTATTCTACCTGCCAATGTCTGCTCACGTCCCCTCCTTGCTCTTCTTAACTGTCTCTTTAAATCCTTCCTAGCTAATCTGTAACTCTCCATCGCCTCAAATGAGCCATCTTGCCTCATCATCACATGAGCCTCCCTCTTCCGCTTAACAAGAGATACAATTTCTTTAGTAAACCACAGTTCCCTTACCTTATCACTTCCTCCCTGCCTGACAGGGACATACCTATCAAGGGCGTGCAATATCTGTTCCTTAAACCAACTCCACATTTCGATGGTCCCCATCCCCTGCATTTTGCTAACCCATTCTATGCCTCCTCAGTCTTGCCTAATCACATTATAATTGCCCTTGCCCCATCTGTAACTCTTGCCCTGTGGCACGTTCCCATCCCTTTCCATCGCTAAACTAAATGTAACCGAATTATGATCACTCTCTCCAAAGTGCTCACCTACCACCAAATCAAACATCTGGCCTGGTTCATCGCCAAGTGCCAAATCCAGTGTGGCCTCCCCTCTTGTCGGCCCTTCTACGTACTGAGTCAGGAAGCCCCCCTGCAAACCTTGGACAAAACTGATCGATCCGACGTACTAGAGTTATAGCATTTCCAGTCAATGTTAGGGAAGTTAAAGTCTTCCATCATGACCACCCTGTTCCTTTCACTCCTGCCCAGAATCGTTTTGCCAATCCTCTCCTTCACATCCCTGGAACTTTGCGGAGGCCTATAAAAAAACTCCCAACAGTGTGACCTCTCCTCTCCTGCTTCTGACCTCAGCCCATACCACCTCAGGAGACAAACGTTCTTTCAGCCACCACGACACTGTCCTTCACTGACAAAGCCACACCTCCCCCTCTTTTACCACCTTTCCTGATCTTAATGAAAGATCTAAACCCTGGAACCTGCAACATCCATTCCTGACCCTGCTCTATCCATGTCTCCGAAATGGTCACAACATCAAAGACCCAGGTACCTATCCATGCTGCAAGCTCACCTACCTTATTCCGAAATATCCCGGCCCTATCTCTTCACCCAGAGAGTTGTGAGCGCATGGAAAACTTTGCCAGTGATAGTCGTGGAAGCGGAGTCATTAGAGACATTTAAGCGACTGCTGGACATGCACATGGACAGCAGTGAATTGAGGGGAATGTAGGTTAGTTTATTTTATGTTTGGATTAGGAATATTCCACGGCACAACATTGTGGGCCGAAGGGCCTGTACTGTGCTGTACTTTTCTATGTTCTCTGTTCTATGTACCTTATTCCGAAGTGATTGTCATTAATAACTCAGTAACCAGTCTACACACAGCAAGGTCCCAGTAACTGGATGAAAGAATCGTTGCTGGTGATAATGAATGGTGAAATCCCAGCTTTGACACTGCAAGAGGGGTATGGCCGCTGGAGGAAAGGACTAAAGGTATGTCCCTCAGAACCCCAGTTACTCACTCACTCATTCATCCACATTCCTGAGTTGCAGTCAGAAACTCACTCATTCACCATCTACACAGCACTGTAGTCACCAAAGCTCTCACCCAGTTCCCCAGTCATCCACTCATAGATCATGGAATCTCTACAGCATGGAAGCAGGCCATTCAGTCCATTGAGTTAACACTGACATTCTGAAGAGCATGCTACCCATATCCATGCCTGACCCTGTTCCTTTAACCCGGTATTTAATCCACCTGGCTTGCACATGCATGAACACTATGGGCAATCCATCTAAATTGCACATCTTTGGACTGTCGGAAGAAACCAGACCATCCGGAGGAAACCCATGCAGACTCAGGGAGAACATGCAAACTCCCCACAGACAGTTACCAAAAGGCGGAAACAAAGCCGGCTCTGCGGCACCGTGACGGAGCAGTGCTAACCACTGGGCCACCGTGCTGAGCCTCTTCACTATCCACCCAGCTCCCAACCATCTTCCAATCAATCCACTGGATCCTGAGACAGCTCCTCACCCGAACCCACACTCTCACCATTCACTAGCCCGGTCCCTACGCTATCCCCCACCACACCCCCTCACCCCCTACCATCAACCCCTCTCCCAAACTCCCCATCCCCACAGACCTGGTTTGGGATCAGTATCCCAGGGGTCCCAGGTTGTGCATTTGCTGCAACCGCTGAGAGCCCTCCCCCACAACAGGGAACTGACCCCTCAACACGACACCCCCAGCTGCTGACCATCCCAATGCTCACTCCCTAACTCCACCCAACCCCCTGGGCCAGTCTGCTGGACTCTCCCACCCACTACACCAGGTCACCTTCCTGTCAATTCCCTCGCTGACCAGCCCCTCTCTTGCTGAATGGTCCCAATTCCCATGGCTCCAGGCCTTGGGTGTGTTCCATCTCTCCCCATGAGCTGCTCACTGCTCCTACAGAAATGGACAGATTCACTCTCATGTTTGCTGCTGATAGCCTCACAGGTCAGGGCTCATTAAGAGAAATAGACTCTGGGGCAGCAGCTGTCACCTTCAAAATCATCCAGTTACATTACGACCACACCACCCAGGGAGGGTCAACACTGCAGCCTACAGCCTGCGCACTGGCAGGGCCTGGTCTACAGCATCACTTGGGGCTCAGGCCAGGTAAATACAGCAGATCTCCTTCCTTAAAGAACATTCCTGAACCAGGTGAATATCTCATGCAAACTGGTACTTTCATGCTTTCCGTTATCAGCAGAAACTTTTTATGCCAGATTTATATCATTCATTGAAATTCAATTCTATCCTTGGACGTACATGGAATAGTGTAGGTTAGATGGGCTTCAGATTGGGACAACAGGTCAGGACAACATCGAGGGCCGAAGGGCCTGTACTGTTCTGTAATGTTCTATGTTCTACCAGTGCTGGGAACTTGCTAATGGGTCAGTGGTCCAGGCCTCATGGTGACTAACGCAGCTCATACAACCCCATGACTAATACAGCCCCTCCTGCCTTCCGAGGTGTGTGTACATAGAGTTACAGGGGAGGTGACAACACCATTTTTAATCAGCATTCCAGGACAGAGAGTAAAACGAGTCAGAGGAAGGTCAGTGTGTGAACTGCTAGAACAGTTCACTATGCACTGGTCACTGTCTAAACTGACAACCTACCCTCAGACACGACAACTCCTTCACTCTCAACCTTTTCAGGCATTTCTTCCTCAACCTGTTTGGCATCTATTATTGAAAAGTAAAAGGTTACATGTTACATTGGGATATCAGTGTCAACACTTAAGTTCTGATCACTTCTGGAGAAAAATGTCTTTCACATGATGCATCGTATCCAATTCAGAAACATCTCTAAGTGTATTATAACCAATGAATTGCTTTGAAATGCAATGATTGTCATTGGTAACTAGTTTACACACAGCAAGATCCCAGTAACTGAACCGGGTGAACAATCTGTTGCTGGTGATGGTGAACGGTGAAATCCCAGCTCTGACACTGCGATAAAGTCTCTGCTCTTCGCTGAGTGGTGGCCCGGGATCTGTAACATGGCCCAGAATCAGCTGACGGGGAGTGAGCTCAGTGGCAGGGCCATGGAGAGGGCAGCTCTGTGTTGGACAGCCGGCCGGGATCTGGGACTAAGTTTCCCACAGTGTCTCCCAGTCTGTACCTGTAGCTATAGCAGGTGGTCAATGGGAACCCCATTAATACCCTCAGCAGAGCTCACCAAAGTGAAGTTGAGCAACACAATGAGCTTTGGGACATTTCCCCTCTCTCTGTTCTTGCACTGGTCACTGTCTAAACTGACAACCTACCCTCAGACACGACAACTCCTTCACTCTCAGCTTTTTCAGGCATTTCTTCCTCAACCTGTTTGTCATCTATTATAGAAAAGTAGAAGGTTACGTGTTATATAGTCAACAGATAAACTCGAATAATTTCTGGAGAAAAATGTCTTTAACATGATGTGTCTTATCCAATTCAGAAACATCTCTAATAGTAACAGAGACAATGAATTGCTTAGAAACAGAGTGATTGTCGTTGGTTGCTTGTTAACTAGTTTACACACAGCAAGATCCCAGTAACTGAACCAGGTGAACAATCTGTTGCTGGTGGTGGTGAACGGTGAAATCCCAGCTCTGACACTGCGATAAAGTCTCTGCTCTTCGCTGAGTGGTGGCCCGGGATCTGTAACATGGCCCAGAATCAGCTGACGGGGCGTGAGCTCAGTGGCTGGGCCGTGGAGAGGGCAGCTCTGTGTTGGAGAGCCGGCCGGGATCTGGGGCTAAGTTTCCCACAGTGTCTCCCAGTCTGTAGCTGTAGCTATAGCAGGTGGTCAATGGGAACCCCATTAATACCCTCAGCAGAGCTCACGAAAGTGAAGTTGGCTTCATTAGATGAATTTGATTAGTTTAATTTAAATTCTTCAGCTGCTGTATTGGGGTTGAATTCTTGTCTCTGGATGATTGGTCCAGGCCTTGGGATTACTATCCCAGTAACATAACCATGATACTACTGTACCCTCTATCACCTCTAAAGAATTGTGTTCCGACAGCCTGCGGTTTCTCTATTTCTACAACACCATTACTTGTATTGTTTAGTTTATATTGCTTTTCCTTATTTTACTTTTGACAATAAACTCTCATACTCTTCACATACCGTGTTCCAAACAGGAAACTGATGACCATGGACTTCCATTTCGGATTAAATATTAGTCCATGACTAGGATCTGACAGTAGATTGTGGTTGCCTGCTGGAGTATCGATGACAAGGGATCTCTCCTAATGTTATCACCTGTCATCAAGTATGTCAGAATGATTTGCAGGTTGGGAATAGACCTGCGAAGCCACCTCATTAATGCACGTCCCAGAGCCTCAGGTCCTGGATTCGATCCTAGCGTACCTGGTTCAGAGACAGAGATGCTACATACCACCTGACAAGGCCTTGCATTGCCCTCACCAGCAGTGAAGTAGCTGCTCAGTCTGTCACTCACAGAGCTGTAACTATGGAGGTGAAAAAAATGAGCATATTGCATCACTGTTGGCCTTTCTCTGTAATTCCCAGCAGTCCTTGAAAGTTTGTGAATAAACAGGATAAATATTAAGGAAGGAAACTGCTGGGGAGATCTTTAATGAGCGACTGGAAGAGTATTTCAATTTTAAGCTTGGGGAAGGAGGATGACCCGGGGCCATCAAGGAAATGCCATGGTGATGATGGCACTTATCTGCTGGTTTCGGTGAGAACATACCTGGGAGATGGGATTCACCAGCACTGGGCTTTTCCTCTAACTTTTTACTTAACTCTTCAGAGAACAGTGTAGGAGAACAGCAGGTTAAACAAAATATTCTTAGTCTTAGCCCTTAATAGTTTATGAAAAATCTAATCAACTTGAAACGCTAAACAATGAGTGAACAAAATTCAGGGCAAGTAGATTCTTACTCGTTAGTGTTGTTAACAGCCAGTGCAGGTGCTGATTCACACTGGAGTGCATTGTAATCAGGGATAGTATAGCCAGGGGAATAGAGACTGTTCTCTGTGGCCAGGATCGAGAATCCCAAAGGCTGTGTTGTCTGCCTGGTGCCTGGGCTCAGGATCTCTCACTAGGGCTATACAGGAACTTGGAGTGTGAGGGGAGAGATCCAGTTGTTGTGGTCTGTGTAGGTACCAAAGATATTGGGAGAAAGAGGAAAGAGGTTCTGCTGAGCTAGGTTCGAAATTAAAAAGCAGAATCGTAAAGGTAATAGTCTCTGGATAACTACCTGATCCACAAGCAAATTGGCACAGGGTCAACAAGATTTAAAAGATAAAATGTGTGGCTGAAGGACTGGTGTGGGACGAATGGGTTCAAATTGATGGGACATTGGCACCAGGGGAAAGAGGGAGCTGTTCCAATGCGACCAGAGTCCCAGAGATCGCATAACCTTTGTCAAAAATTGGATGAGGGCATTGCTGGCTACGTCAGGATTTATTCCCCTTCCCTCATTGCCCAGAAGGCAGTTAAAAGTCAACCACATTGCTGTGAGCCTGGAGTCACATGTAGGCCAGACCAGGAAAGGATGGCAGTTTCCTTCTTTAAAGTGAGCCAGTGGTTTTTTCTTGACAAAGGGGTGGCACGGTGGCTCAGTGGTTAGCATCGCTACCTCACAGCGCCAGGGACCCGGGTTCGATTCCAGCAATAATACCACTAGGCTGTAGTCTCCACGTATAACTAGGGCTTTAAACTAAGCACTGTGGGGTGGGTTTAGTTACGTGGAAAATTATGCAAAAGTTTAAGGCTGGGGAGGGCTCAGCAATTTTTCCAGAACAAGTAATAGGGCAGAGAGTATGGAGCGGGTCAGGATTCTAACATCAGGTTCAGCAGATAAGTGACAGCTGTGAGAAGGGGGCAGTCGACACAGGGCTGACGGAGTTATACTGAAATACAGGCGATATATGAAGCAAAGTAAATGTATCATGGATTGAGGTTGGCAGGTACGATGTTGTTGGTATCACAAAGATGTGGCTACAAGGGGATCAGGACTGGGAACTAAATATCCAAGGATACATGTCCAAGGACAGAACGACGGGCAGAGGGAGCAGGGGTTGCCTTAATGGTGAGAAATGGAATTAAATTGATAGTCAGCTATTGATGTCCAGTTGGAGGCACAGAACCTGTTGGGGTAGAGTTGAAGAACTGCAAAGGGTGAAAAGAACCTGATGGGAGTTATGAACAAACCTGCTTGCAGTAGTCAGGATGTGGGGATGAAAATAAATCAGAAATAGAAAAGGAATGTGGGAAAGGCACGGGGATTTCAATATGCAGGTAGACCGGAAAAATCCAGTTGGAGTGGATCTTAAGAAAAGGAATTTGTGGTAGAGTCCAAGGGGGAACAGGCATTTCTGGATTTGATGATGTGTAATGAGGCAGAATTGATCAGGCAGCATCAGTTTTCACAGTGGAAGGCACCAGCAGCATACCAGAACTTCAACAGAGTGAAGAGGTGAGTGTTGGAGAAGGTGCTGGGGAAGGTAATAGGTCTGAAGATGGATAAATCACCTGGACCAGATGGGCTCCACCCCAAGTTTCGAAGGAGATAGCTGAGGAGATTGTAGAGGCTTTGTTGGTGATCTTTCAGGAATCACTGAAGTCAAGAAGGATCCCAGAGGACTGGAAAATGGTTAAAGCGATACTTTTATTTCTGAATGGAGGGAAGCAGAAGACAGGAAACTGTAGCCTGACTTCAGTTGTTGGTAGGTTTTAGAATGCATTATTAAGGATGAGATTGCGGAGTACTTGGAAGTAAAATAGGGTGGAATCAGCACGGCTTGGATAAGGGGATGTCATACCTGACAAATCTGTTAGAATTCTGTGAGGAGGTAATGAGAAAATTAGACAAAGGAGAGCCAGCGGACATGGTCTATTTGGATTTCCAGAAGGCCTTTGACAAGGTGCTGCACAGGAGGCTGCCAAATAGGAGCTCATGGTGTTAGAGGTGAGGTACTGGCATGGATAGAGGATTGGCCAGCAGGCAGAAAGTGGGGATAATGGCACAATGGCAGCCAGTGACTAGTGGAGTTCTGCAGGGATCTGTGTTGGGACCACAGTTATTTACATTATACATTAACAATCTGGAGGAAGGAAGTGAGGACATTGTTCCTAAATTTGAAGATGACACAAAGATGGGTGGAGGGACAGGAGTGTTGAGGAAGCAGGGAGGCTGCAGAAGGACTTGACAGGCTGGGAGAGTGGACAAAAGAAGGCAGTTGGAATATAATGTGGGGAAGTGTGAGGTTATGCACTTTGGTAGGAAGAATAGGGACATTGACTATTTTCTAAACAGAGAAAGAATTTGGAAATCTACAGCACAAAGGAAATTGGGAGTCCTAGTTCAGGATTCTCTTAAGGTTAACATACAGGTTCAGTTGGCAGTTAGGAAGGCAAATGCAATGTTAGCATTCATTTCAAAAGGGCTAGAAAACAAGAGCAGGGATGTACTGCTGAGGCTGTATAAGGCTCTGGTCAGGCCACTTTTGGAATACCGTGAGCAGTTCTGGGCCCCATACCTAAGGAAGGATGTACTGGAGGGGACCCAGAGGGATTACAAGAATGATCCAGAGGATGAAGAGCTTGTCATATGAGGAGCGGTTGAGGATTCTGGGTCTGTACTTGATTGAATTTAGAAGGATGAGGGAGTTCTGATTGAAACCTACAGAATACTGAGTGGCCTGCACAGAAAGGATGTAGAGAAGATGTTTCCACAAGTAGGAGCGACTAGGATGCGGGAGCACAGCCTCAGGGTGAAAGGACAATCCTTTAGAACTGGGATGAAGAGGAATTTCTTCAGCCAGAGGGTGGTGAATGTTTGGAACTCATTGTTGCCGAGCAGACCAAGCTATTGAGTGTATTTAAGACACAGCTAGATAGGTTCTTGTTTAGTAAAGGGATCAAGGCTTATGGGAAGAAGGCAGGAGAATGGGGCTGAGAAACGTATCAGCTATGAGCGAAACAGTAGAGCAGGCTCAATGGGATGACGGGCCTAATCCTGTTCCTCTTCTTATTGTCTTATAGTCTCAAGAAATTCATGTGTCTTGGGAACCCAGGCACCTAAAGGGAGGCACAAAAGACCTTCTCCAAGAGAACCAATGGTTTTATTGTGATGCTTGTGGACAGAAGAAACAGAAGACCCTTCAATGAAGAGGAATGCAAAAAGTGATGGCAGGGAAGTGAGAAATAGCAGAGGAGATTGTGCCGTTTCCCAGCCAATGTGAGAAGGAAAGATCCAGGAATGGAAGGAATGCAAACCAGTTTACAAGAAGAGGCCATTATGTTCATCAAGTTCCAATCGGTTCTTTGCCAAACCAGTACAAAACCTATTTCCCTGCCCCGTGCTCTCCCTGTAAGTTCTCCTGCTTCAAATATCTACTCCATTAAAAGATTCAGCTGTCTTTGACTTTGCCATCTTTGAGGTCTAATAACACTGCATAAAGAGATTTTCCCTACCCTCTTGAACATTGTCGCTCTCCTGGACCACTTCAAGTTTTTGAATCGCAGCCAATGTTTCAGATCTGCTAAGATGCACTGCTGGAAAGTAGCAGGTTACATGAATTTTACATTTCAATTCTTCATCGTTCAAAGTAACTAAATTAAAACACCATTTTGCTTTTTACACTTATATTTGATAATGTACTGGATAAAAAATTGCTCGTCACACTGGCAAAATCCCTAATTTCCAAATGAGAGCGTTAGTGCAACTGGTAAGTTGTGAGAAGCCAGAAGATTCTGAGTTCAAGCCAAACTTCCAGGGATTTGAGCACAAAAATAAAGCAACACTGAGAGGTGCTATCTTTCAGCGATGGATGGATTTCAAAGATCTCTATCCCACAGGAGAGTGGGAGAATTCTCAGTTTCCTGGGACATTTATGTCTCAACAAACTGGGAAGGAGATAAGAGCAGGAGTCAACATTTCAATGCTTGGTCTCAACTCATTTTCTCACCCATTTCTCATATCCCCTGACTTCCCAAGAAACTAAACATGGCTCTCAGCCTTAAGGAGATTTAATGATGGGTTCATCCCTGATCGTTTGTGGCAGTGAATTTCAAAGATTCGTAACTGTTTAAGTGAAGAATTTTATCCTCCTATCACATGCTCTAGGCTCTTGCTATCTGTCACCAATCCTCTTCAGAATCTTGTGAGGATTTTAATGAGATCAACTCTCATTCATCTGAACTCCAGAGATTTAGACCCAATTCACTTCGCCCGTTCATCCCAGGGATGAATCTAGTGAAACTTTACTCTAGCACTTCCAATCTATGTGTATCCTTCCCAAGATTCAGGCACCAACATGAAACACTGTGTTCTAGGTATTCACCAAAACCCTGTATAAGTGAACAGGCTTTCTTTATTTGTGTCCTCCAAACTTGTTGACAAATATGTAATTTGTGTTTCTAATAAATCTCAGAGCGGATTTCTAAAGCAAGTGATCTGGTCATTACCTCACCACTGCTCATCAAATAACGCCTCATCGGGACTCTCAGAAACATGTCTGGCACCTTCACATGAATTACTTTTGAAGTGTAGTCACTGCTTTTTGGACAATGACATTGGGTGGACAATTAAACAATTAACTAGGAGAGCAGTAGTGCGCACTCACCCCTTCTTCAATGATGGGGGATCAAGCTCATCAGTGCACAAGACATAACTGAAGCATTAACATCCATCTTCAGCCAGAGGTGCCAAGTGAATGATTTATCTCAGGTTCCGCTCAAAGTCCCAGAATCACAGACCTCAACCTTGAGGCGATTTGTCTCACTTTACATGATATCAAGAATAGGCCGAGGATACTGGATACTGCAAAGTCTATGGGTAATGACAACATTTCAACAATATTACCGAAGGCTTGTGCTCTGGAAGTTATTCCTGCCTCTCACCAAGCTATTCTGGCACAATTGCAACACAGTCATCTACCTGGAAATGGAGCAAACAGCAGGCCAGAGGCCACCTAGCCAATTACTACCGCATCAGTCTACTTTCAAATATCAGCAAACCAATACATCAAAAGTGCTATTGAGCGATATTTGCTCAGCAATAACTCATTAAGACTTAATTTGGGTTCCCCAAGGGTCACCCAGACTCTGACCTCCTTACAGCCTTCACCTAAACATGGACAAAAGAGCTGAACTCCAGAGATGAGGTGAGAGTGACTGTCCTTGACACCAAGGCCATGTTTGACTGAATGTGGCATCAAGGAGCCCTAGGAAAACTGGAGCTAATGGAAATCAGGTGGAAAACCTTCCACTGTATGGAGTCATACCTGGCATAAAAGAAGATGGTTGTGATTGATGGAGGCCAGTCATCTCAGCTCCAGGACATCTCTGCAGGAGTTCCTCAGGGTAGTGTCCTGGGCCCAACCATCTTCAGCTGCTTCATCAATGACCTTCCCTCCATCATAAGGTCAGACGTGGAGATGTTGGCCGATGATTGCACAATGTTTAGTACTATTCGCCTCTCCTCAGATACATGTCTATGTACATATGGAGCAAAACCTGGACAATATCTAAATTTGGGCTGACAAGTGATAAGTACCATTGCCAGCACCACAATTCCAGGCAATGGCCATATAGGACACTAGTCATGAATGTGATGGAATACTCCCCACTTGTCCAGATGGGTGCAGCTCCAACAAAGCTCAACATGCTTGACCCCATTTAGGTCAGGGCAGCTGCTTGATTAGCACCACATCCATAAACACTCAACATTGATTTCCTTCCCACCGATGCTCAGTAGCAGCAGCGTAGGCTATCTAGAAGTTGAACTGCAGGTAGTCACCAAGCCTCCTTAAACAAGACCTTCCAAACCCATGACCACTTACATCTAAAAGGACAAGAGCAGAAAATACGTGGTAACACCATCCCTTGCAAGTTACCATCCACACCATCCTGATTTGGAAATATGTCATGGCTCGTTCAGTGTCCCTGGGTCAAAACCCTTAACAGCATTGGAGATGACTCCACACAATGCAGCAATTCAAGAAGGCAGCTCACAACCACCTTCTTAAGGGTAATTATGGAGGGGCAATTAATGTTGGCCTAACCAGCAGTACCCAATGCCCATAATAAACACAAAAAGCCCCTGCACTCGGATTTCAGAATAACAAGATCTCACATGGCAAAGAGTAATTGTGAGAAGCGATGAAAACTCGTGGGTGAGCTTGATAGTGAGGAACAACGGCATCGGTATTTCAAACTGGAACTCAGAGGGAAATCAATAAAAAGCAGATGAGAATTGGAGGCAGTAGGCCGTGTTTTTGTGATTAATGCTGTCTGTGCTGGCTGCATGCTGAATGAACCCACCCTGCTCCATCCAATTTCCATCCACAAGGCTATTACTGGGAGTGCCAGGGATTACTTGACCGGTAGACGTTCGGGAGCCTATGGGGTAAATACAGCAGGTTACACACAATGGCTGAAGTACATATATTTAATTTAGTCTCATTTTCTCTTATCTAACAACGAGTCAAAATACAGACAGGAGATAGAGGGCTTGGTGATGTGGTGCTATGAAAATGATCGGTCTCTCACCATTGGCAAAATAAAGAACTGATCAACTTCAAAAAGAAAGGAAGAGAACAAGCCCCCATTTACATCAATAGAACTGAGGCTGAGAGAGTGAAGAGCATCATGTTCCTCGGAATGATGATAACTGACAACCTGCCCTGGATTTCCCACAAAAATGCGACGGTCAAGAAGGCACAACAACGCCCCTTCTTCCTCAGGTTGCTTAGGAAATTTGCATTGTCCATAACGTCCCTCACCAACTTCTCCACGTGCACTATTGAAAACCATTGAAAACGTGCTGTCCGGGTGTACAACAGCCTGGTACAGCAACTGCTCTGCCCAGGACCATAGGAAACTACAGAAGGTGGTGTGCCGAGCCCAGACCATCATGGAAGCCAACTTTCCATCCATGGACTCTATTTACATTGGCTCACTGTCATGGAAAGGCGGCCAACGTCATCAAATACCCATCATACCCTGGTAATAATCTCCTGCAGCCTCTTCCATCAGGCAGAAGATACAGAAACCTGAACACACACACCGGCAGGTTCAGAAACAGATTCTTCCCAGCCAACTCTCTGACACCTCCTCCTACCGCCCCCTCAATCATGACCCCACCCCTGACCAGCAAACCATCATCTCTTAAACCATCCATAACCTCATCAAATCAGGTGACCTCCCACCCACAGCCTCCAACCTCATTGTTCCCCAACCCCTCAACGCCCGCTTCTATCTCCTTCCCAAAATCCATAAACCTGACTGTCCCAGCCAACCCATTGTCTCTGCCTGCTCCTGCCCCACTGAACTTATCTCTGCTTCCCTTGACTCTGTTTCTTCTCCCAGGTCCAGGAACTCCCCACCTACATTTGGGACACCACCCCTGCCTACCACCTCCTCCAAAACTTCCAACTCCCTGGCCCCCAACACCTCATCCTCACTATGGACATCCAATCCTGAGATACTTGTATCCTCCATGCAGACGGCCTAAAAGCACAACCAGTCCCCCTCCACCAACACCCTCACCCGCTTAACTAAACTCATCCTTATCCTTATCTACTTCTCCTTCAACTCCTCCCACTTCGTACAGACAAAGGGGGAGGCCATGGGTACTCGCATGGGCCTAAGCTATGCCTGCCTCTTCATAGGTTACATGGAACAATCCCTCTTCTGCTCTTACACTTGGCCCTAAACCCCACCTCTTCCTCCACTACATCAATCACTGAATCAGTGCTGCCTCATGCTCCCACAAGGAGCTTGAACAGTTCATCAACTTTACTAACACCTTTCACCCCAACCTCAGATTCATTTGGACCCTCTCTGATACCTCCCACCCATTCTGGACCTCACTGTCTCCATCTCTGGTGACTACCTCGAAACCGACATCTATTTCAAGCCCACCAACTCCCACAGCTACCTAGAGTACACCTCTTCTCACCCACCGTCCTGCAAGAATGCGGTCCCTTACTCCCAACTCCTCCACCTCCACCACGTCTGCTCCCAAGATGGGGCATTCAACTCCTGAACATCCCAGATGTCCCCTTATTTCAAGGAACGCAGCTTCCTTCCTCTGGTGGTCGAAAATGTCCTCAATCACATCTCTTGCGTTTCCCACACCTCTGCCCTCACATCCCCTCCCCAGAATAAAAACTAAAGACAGAATCCTCCTTGTCCTTATACTACCCCACTAACCTCCAGATTCAACATATCATTCTCCGCCAATTCCTCCACCTGTAATCCGACCCCACAACCAAAGATATATTTCCCTCCCCACCCCCATCTGCCTTCCATAGGGACTGCTCTTTCTGCGACTCCCTCATCTGCTCCACACTCCCCTCTAACCCCACTACCCCCGGCATCTTTCCCTGCAAGCGCAGGGAGTGCTACACCTGTCCCTATACCTCCCCCCTCACCTCCATCCAAGGGCCCAAAAAAATCTTTCACCTCAGACAGAGGTTCACCTGAACATCCATCAACTTGGTCTACTGCATCCCCTGCTCCCGATGTGGCCTCCTTTACATTGCTGAGACCAAGCGGAGAATCAGAGACTGTTCTGTAGAGCATCTGTGCTCTGTACGCGTTAAGAACAACACCTTCCAGTCGCAAACCATTTCAACTCCCCCTGCCACTCCCTGGACGACATGTCCATCCTGGGCCTCCTTCAGTGTCACAATGACACCATCCGGAAACTGGAGGAGCAGCATCTCATATTCCGCCATGAGAGCCTGCAGCCCAATGGTCTCAATGTGGATTTAATCAATTTTAAAATCTCCTCACACCCGGCTTCATCCCATATCCAACCGTCCGTCTCATCCCCACCTCCCTGACCTGACGCATTCTGACCATCTTCTCTTCCATCTACCCACTCCTCCCACCTCACTGATCAATCCCCACTTGCAGTCACCTACCGCCATCCCACCACCTTCCCCAGCCCCAACCCGCCTCTCCCTATTTATTTATGAGCTCCCTTCCCCCTCCCCCATTTCTGAGGAAAGGTTCTGACCCGAAACGTCAGCTTTCCTGCTCCTCCGATGCTGCCTGGCCTGCTGCGCTCCCCCAGCTCCACGCTGTGTTACCTCTGACTTCAGCATCTGCTGTTCTTACTACATCTGGATCAATAGTTGTTTTTTGACGGTGATGACAGCTTTCACCCAGCAGGTGTTACAGAAGTGCAATTTATTGCCCGAACAAATACCTTGCTGCATTTAAAAAACATTTGGTTTTTCACTTGAAGTGCTGTGACCTGCAAAACTTAAGATCAAGAGCTGTAAAGTGGGCTGGTACTAACACAATGGGCCAAATGGCCCCCTTTCCTGTTGGAAAATTCTACAATTTTATTTTTATGACACTATCACTGTATTCTGAACCTACCCTCCTCAGTCCCTTCTCCATCTTGTGCTGGAATCATCAGTTCAGGAGAATGCTGGAAGTCTATTGCACAAAGACAGCAGGTTAGACAAACTCTATTCAATAACTTTGAGAGATTCCTAAATATTCCCTCTAACATTTTCACTTCTTCAGTGAGGAATGTTCCAGTGCGGCTCCTTTCTGTCATCCCTTTAACCTTCATCCTTGTGCGCACACCTTAATCTTCCAATCTCATGGGAATACAAATTCCCATAACGTAATCCCCTGAAATTATTCCACTGAATCAGCATTAGATATGCATTGTCTTGCCCACAGCAAACCCAGTAATCCAGGCGCAGATGGAGTTTGATCCAGGTGATGTGGGTCTTGAATATGAGGTCTGTATTTTCTCCCTTGGGGAAAGCCCCCTTACTAAGGGTCAAACAGGCAACACCCTCCCCATGGTCAAGGACCTGGCTGGAATCCCAAGCCAGGAGTTGGTTGCCATCAAAGCCTGTATTGGAGGATGGGGCAGGGCAGGGTGGAACAGCATCGACACCTGTTAGTATTATACCCACCTGAAGATGGGGAGGAGCAGGGAGAGACCCAGGGCCCAGGTGAATGCAGCAGGGGTGGGGCAGTGGGGCAGCTGCAGCATCTGCCTAAACATTTCACTCGTTTGGAAGGGCAGGTGCCTCTCATTGAAACATAGCACAGGAGCTATCAAGCTCAGCAGAAACTCCATGCCATGATTCCAAGACTTTTTGTACCCATTACCCAATCTGGGGCACATGTGGCTTCCAAGGTCAGAAACCTAGAATACCCCTCCAGTGTGAAAAGAGGCCATTTGGCACAGTGAATGTACACCGACTCTCCAAAGAGCATCCCAGACTCAGGCTCAGCCCCTTAACCTGTCCCAATAACCCTGCATTTCCTATGGCTAACCCACCCAGCATGAACATCCCTGGATATATAGACAGTTTAGCAATGCCAATTCACCTAACCTGCACAACTTTGGATTGTAGGAGGAAACCCACACAGACGCGGGGAGAATGTGCAAACTCCACACAGACAGTCGCCCGGGTCCCTGGTGCTATAAGGCAGCAATGCTAACCGCTGAACCACCATGTCACCATTCTTGCACAATTCTCCAGGGAGCTGGAACCAAATGTGCTTTACTGCATCAGGCACATGGCAAGGTGCTATCATACTCAGGTATGGCACAGTGAAGAGTGAATGATTAAACGCCTCACCACATTTCTCAGAGCCAGTTCCAGCTCTGTGGACAGGGAGTTGGTGCTCAGTTCTGATTTGCACACAGCCGGAATCAAATACAGTGACAAGTAAATGAGAAGCAATGAAAACACGTGGGTGAGGCTGATAACAAGAAACAACAGAAAAATTACTTCATCGACAACAGCTTGGATCGAATTCAGAATGAGAGAGCAGATGAGAATCTGAGACTGTCATTCAGTTTTTACATTCGGTCTATTCACGATAGCTCCCCTCTGAATCTAACCCACGTAATTCTCTTACCATCTGAAGGTTTAGAAACGATCAGTTGATCAGGAGAGACTTTGGTTTCTGTTGTATAAATACAGTATGTCAAAGAAAATCTAATCAATTGTGCAAGCCACACTTAACATATTTTTCTAATTCGTTCAAGTTCCTCTCCTGAAGCAAGTTGACTCTTGCTCAGGCAGCATTCCCAGAGGCAGCATCTTCTCACATCCCACCCTGGCTCTCTCACATGTGAGTGCAGAGTGTAAATGTTGGTCTGCATTTCAGTGATGGCAGAGAAATGGGTTCCACAGTAGATTGTACAGAAACTCATGCCTGCGGAGTAAGGAAGGAGGATTGATATTTCTGGCTAGAAGTCTCTCTGTTGGAGAGGCAAACTACAATCCTCTCTTCCCAAACACTACATAATCTGCTGTGGTTTTCAGGCAATTTTTATTAAAGTACATTTTCCACGAATCCACTTATTTTAATTTGGAAATACAATTCCCAAATTATGGAAAGAAGAGGGAATAACAGACCTACCCTTGATATATTTGCTCACACAGATTCTGTCTCAATGTAAACTCACACCTTCCCTTGATAAAACTTTTTACAATTCCTTTGTCGGTTCCCACTGAATCATAAATTCAGTTCCATTGCGTCAAGGGGGTGTTTTGTCCACCTCCCCCATGTCTGTGGCCATCAGTGAATTCAGCCTTTAAGGCACATTGCTCTGTGATAACACAAAGGGATTGATAGACACAGGCCTGCAACTGGCAGAACTGACAGGAAAACACATGTTCTGTGACAATGTTTTTCAGAAAGCAGTAAGAATAAATTGTCACAAAGACTAATGAAAACAAGAAAGAGATTGGCTAAGGGTGAGCTGTACAGCTAAACAATACCAGCCTGCCAACACCTCTCTCTCTCAGGAATCCCTCCAACCTCTAGACAATAAAAATTAATTGTGGAAAATGTAACTGCTTCACCTGAGGTCACATTCACCTGCTAACCATGTGCACCTGGGTGTGTGGAACCATCCTGTATTTGTCACAAGCTTTTATTTCAGCCCAAGTGTTAAATTGGAGGCTCCAGATTACACGTCCAGTCCAAATATTAACAACGGATGTGGGCAATACACGAGTAATCCAAGAGAAACATCACAGAGAGCATCACTAAAATGGTCCTTCTATACCTCTGTGTGCATCTAACTGCGATCTGGCACTGAACACACACACACACACACATGCACACACACACATACACACTAACACACACACACTAACACACACACACACACACACACACACAAACACGTGCGCATGCACGCACACATAAACACACACATAGTATTAACGAGCAAACCTACCCTGAGGAGACAAATCTGAAACACGATCACTTCCTGATGAATAAAGCCCACAGACAGAATCTGACGAACTGAACTCTGTTGCATCAAAATAAGAAATTACACAACATGTTAACTTTGTCAATTTCACCGCTTATTGTCTCTAAGCATCCTCAGTAAATGATTCACTATGACTTTGATGGGAGTAAAATGGTGATTCACTTCCATGGAGACTGCGCTGGGGTGGCCTCAGGTCAGTGCAGTGTGTCCAAGTCAGTGCCTCAGACATTCCTCCCTGGGAAGCCCTTTGAAAGCTGCAGCTCCTGGCATGGACACCCAGGAGACACTCCAAGGTCATCCGGACTCTGACAGTTGAACCCACAGGAGATTCCTGGAGATGAAAAGTTCCTAAACAAAGAATATTACGCTGGGAGCTGAAGGTTCTGGGTAACTGAATATGAGAAATATTCTAAAGCAGATTCCTCTGCTGGCAATGTGACTTTAGTGTTACTCTTAGCTTGTGCTTTAACAAAGTGCTGAATGCAGATTGCAAAGGGAGATCCTGTTTATCATGGCGCAGGGTCTGTCAACACAGCTGCAAATCATTCCTTGGGTAATACGCAGCCTGAGAACTAGCCGATCAATTATGTTTCTTTTATTCATTCACCAGCTGAGGGTGTCACTGACCAGGCAGCATTTATAGCCCAGAGGGCAGTTTAGAGTCAGCCACATTGCTGTGGGCCTAGAATCACATCTAGGCCAGGCCAGGTCAGGATGGCATTTCCTAAAAGTTATTAGTGAACCAGATGATTTATGGTCATTGTTAGATTCTTAATTCCAGATACTTTTAAAATTGAATTCAAATTTCACTGTCTGTTATAGTGGGATTTGAACCTGGGTCCCCTGTACATTATCCAGATCTCTGGATTAATCATCCAGTGAGAATACGACGAGGGCATTGCCTCCCCCTATTCAAGGGTGGCCATAGAGATCAGATCACTGTTCACAGGGGGTGAAAATTATTCTTCATTGGAGTTACGAGGTGTTGTTAGGTTGGGGCAGAGGGAATTTAGCTTAGATTTCCAGTGTGTGTTGCAGAAATGGCACCAATGCAGAAATGGACATCTATAGTGGGCCAGTCACCTTGCCTTTCCCTAAGCTTGGTGTAGTCTACAGCCCCTCAAGGTGTATACCCAATCAGCTCTCTTCAATGGACAGCAGTGCCCCTGGTTTTTTACTGTGGTAATTACCTGGGGTCAATACACACAACCTGTTCATTGGTCCCCCTCAATGTGTAGGACCTGGGCACTCAGAAATCTGCAAAATGGAGAGACTTTCAGATATTTTTGTATCAAAACAGAACAAAATCTTGAAACCTTACCCAACTGAGGGGTAGAAGTAATGGATGGTAGTTATGGGTTACTTCAGTGTTTGATTGTGAAGGGAATGCATTTGTTTGTCCTGGCTAAGACCAAATACCTCCATTCCATTAAATATTGCAAATACATAGGATTCTCTCCCGCTACCAAACATGCAGGCAAATTCTGCTCCATCACCACTCTGACCACGTGAAGTAAAGGCCTGGTTTTAACAGAATAACAATGTGGGACTTCAGGGGCAGTGGGTCCCACTTCCCACTCAGAAAATGAATGTCTATTCTCTGCCACTATGTGTGTCCAAAGACAATATCTCCTGGAACAGCCTGGGAGTGTTTGATGAGGACAGTGTAGGGAGAGTTTTACTCTGTATCTAACCCTGTGCTGTCCCTGTCCTAGTGTGTTTGATGAGGACAGTGTAGGGAGAGTTTTACTCTGTATCTAACCCTGTGCTGTCCCTGTCCTGGTGTGTTTGATGGGGACAGTGTAGAGAGAGTTTTACTCTGTATCTAACCCTGTCCTGTCTCTGTCCTGGTAGTGTTTGATGGGGACAATGTAGAGAGAGCTTTACTCTGTATCTAAACCCATCCTGTCTCTGTCCTGGTGTGTTTGATGGGGACAGTGTAGAGAGAGTTTTACTCTGTATCTAACCCTGTGCTGTCCCTGTCCCTAGGAGTGTTTGATGGGGACAGTGTAGAGAGAGTTTTACTCTGTATCTAACCCTGTCCTGTCCCTGTCCCTGGGTGTGTTTGTTGGGGACAGTGTAGAGAGAGTTTTACTCTGTATCTAACCCTGTGCTGTCCCTGTCCCTGGGAGTGTTTGATGGGGACAGTGTAGAGTGAGTTTTACTCTGTATCTAACCCTGTCCTGTCTCTGTCCTGGGAGTGTTTGATGGGGACAGTGTCGAGAGTTTTAGACAATAGACAATAGACAATAGCCAATAGGTGCTGGAGTAGGCTATTCAGCCCTTTGAGCCAGCGCCACCATTCATTATGATCATGGCTGATCATCCACACTCAGTATCCTGTTCCTGCCTTATCCCCATAACCCTTGATTCCACTATCTTTAAGAGCTCTATCCATCTCTTTCTTGAAAGTATCCAGAGACTTGGCCTCCACTGCCTTCTGGGGCAGAGCATTCCATATACCCACCACTCTCTGGGTGAAGAAGTTTTTACTCTGTATCTAAATGCAGAGCATGTTTCAATGTGTAATGGAAAGTCTGCATTACTTCAGTGACTATTCCTGACTAATCGGTAATGCTGCCATAACCATCCCAGCCCATGCCACTGCATTTACGTTACAGAGTGAGAGCTGGTGTGGTCTAACCTCAGGGCCACCACACCTCAGGAAAGAGAAGTTGAAAACCCTGCATGGTAATCTAAGCCAGTGTGGGAATTGAACCCAGGCTGATGGTATCACTCACATCACTAACCAGCCATTCAGCTGACTGAGCTAACCCTCTATCACCGATGATGCCAAACACAGTTCAAATTACAAACAGTAATGCACTTTCCTATCTTTTCAGGTATTTCCCAAAAAGCTATTGAAAGCTATTAGTGGTTTAATGGAGTACCGAACAGATCTGGAACCCCATAGTGTGCTGAGAAATCAGGAGCGTATTTCAGATCGGAATTCGGATTGAGGATGGGCAGATATCTCAGTGATTCAGTGTAACCCCGACCATGGTGGGGGGGTGAATGATGGTGCCTCAGTGCTGGCCACATTAGAACCTACCCTCGGAGCAGGATTCCTCTGCTTCTATCGCCCCACCGGCCTTCTCAGCACCTAGTGCACGGAAACATCAGGTTAAACAATTCTGCTCAATCACACAAGCTTCACATTAAAAGCTTATGAAAATTCGACATTAATCACTGGTTCCCCTTGATAATAATAACATTCTGACAGTTGCTTTTGTTGGAAAGGCCGTTACCCTCCAATCCACCAATGGGATTCTGTACAAGGCTGATTGATAAATTAGTGTCCAGTGGTTCCACAAATTGAGAGACTGTTCGACAATGGGCTGAGCTGGCTTTCCCCTTCTGGCCTATTCTTCATTTGGATACAAGGACAGTTTTATCCCCTCACTCCAGGTCAGTTTATAGAGACGGAGTGCGGTCATCATACCTACAGAATCCCTACAGTGTGGAAGCAGGCTTTTCAGTTTGTCAAGTCCACTCCGAAAAGCATTCCACCCCTACAACCCTGCATTTCTCACGGCTAATTCAACTAGCCTGCAGATCCCTGGACTCTATGGGAAATTTATAATGACCAATCCATCAACTTGCACATGTTTGGGAGCACCCAGAGGCAGACACAGGCAGTCACCTGAGGGTGGGATCAAGCCCGGATTCCTGGCACTGTAAGGTAGCAGTGCTAACCCCTGGGCCTCCATGCTGCCCTGCTGTCGGGCTGGTTTACCTGACTAGCTGAAGCTGCAATTTGACCAACGTATTAAAGCATTGTAAACCCATTGCTGCTACAGTAAAAAGAATAATCGGGGAAGGTTATGATCTGACCTGAAAACCATGGACAGAACATTTTCAGGAGTGTGTGCGAGTAGACGCCAGGCTGTTCCTGTTGCAGAACACATTGGGTTGACCAAGCCAGTAGATCAGTGGGTCAGAATGAGAGCCTGGCTCTGGGAATGGCTGGGAAAAGGAGTGAGACAAGGGCAAAGGAGATAGCTGCAATATGTTGAGCATCTCATTTGAACATATCAATTGTGTTTGAAAATAATTGTAAAAAGACTTTTAACAAAAAATAAATCTTTTGAAGCTTTTTTTGGTCCAGTAATTTCAAATCCAAACACCACCAACCCAGTGAAAATGCCTTACTTTAAACTAATATAGCTGTAAGAACAAAATCTTTCCTGGTCTCTCGCTCTCAGAGTACCTCATCATACCCTATATCCATGTTTACTTTCACCCAAACATTAATTTCAAATTAGTTCAGCCAATAATTATCATTTTATCTGTGTCTAATCCTGAACATGGAAATTGTGGTTTTCAGATTCAGTGGTGTAAATGACAGGAAAGGAGGAGAGGGAAATAGTCTGAACTCAATGGGACACACAAAGGCCTGACTGGAGAGGAGCTGCACAGAGGTCTGGCTACCTACCCTGAGCACCAAGGGTGGAATCAGTGACATCTTCAGCTCCCAGAGAAGATGGCTCCTCAGTTGAAAAGGCTGCAGTGGGAAGATGGCAGGTTACAGAAATTCCACAGTTGCACGAGTCACTTTCATTCTCTCCAGGACATACACTGCCCCAACATCAGCCTGTATTGCAGGCTGCAGTCCAGGAAACCATGTCCAGGGACTGAGCACAACAACAAACTGAGGAGCTAGGAAAAAGCAAGACTGCCACTAATAAAATGTTTTTCACCACCTGCTGCTGGACTGACCACTGCATATTCCTCATCACAGCCACCTTAACTGGGTCTGACTACTACCCTGTTTTCACTATTGAGTTGTTGAGCAAGATGGGCTCAGTTATGATGAGGTGCAAGGCTCCATCAGAACAAGGGATTTGATCCAATATGTAGTCAAACCATTGCGTCCAGGATGCTGCTGGGTTTATGCCTGTTCTGTGCTGAGTCAGTGGATCTCTATTAACCTGCTGGGAGGGATCCCATCATTATTGTTAGAGCCTTAGGATAATGATGGGATAAACTCACCCTCCTGGTCACTATCCTGGCTGCATTTATTCGCTGATGAGAATATTACGTTCAGCTTTGATATCTCATATGGTCAGGCACTACCTTCTCAATAACGGTTAAAGGTGATATGTCTGTGTACTGGTCCAATGGTTTGTAACGATCAGAACCCAAGGGATGGAAATAAACATATGAACAAGGAACAAGCATAGGCCATTGGCCCTTCAAGCCTGCTCCACCATTCAATAAGGTCATGGTTGATCTGATTTTAATCTCAATTCTACATTGTTGTATATCGCTGATAATCTTTCATCCCCTCAGTGATCAAGAATCTATCTAGTTCTGCTTTAAGAGTATTTAAAGATTCTGCATCCACTGCCATTAATGAAGGGAATTCCAAACACTCTCAACTCTCTGAAAGAAAAAAAAGTTTCGTCACCTGTTTAAATGGGCAACCCCACTCCATTTTCAAACTCTGACCCCTACAACTTCCAGATTCTCCTACAAGAGGAAACATTCTTTTCACATTCACCCAGTCAAGTTCCCTCAATCTCTTATGTGTTTAAGTCACCTTTGATGTTCTAAACTCCAGAGGATATAGACCCAGCCTATCTAGCCTTTCCTCAGAAAGCAATCCACTCATTCCCGGTACTTGTCAAATAAACCTTTTCTGAACAGTCCCCAATGCATTAGCATTATTCTGTCAGTTCAGTGACCAGTGCTGTACACAGGACTCCAGATACACTCTCACCAATGCCCTGTATAACTGCAGCTTAACCTCCCCACTCCTGCATCAATTCCCCTCACTACAAACCATCACATTCTGTCGGCTTTCCTGCTGACTTGCTGCACCTGTAGGCTAACCTTCTGTGATTGATGCATGAGTACACCAGATCCCTCTGCATCTCAGAGCTCTGCGACCTCTCACCATTTAGATTACATATAACATATACATTTCTTTTTAGTTCTTTCTGCCAAAATGGACTATTTTACGTTTTTCCACACTGTGCTCCACATTTGCCAGATCTTTAATCACACAATGAACCTATTTGTATTCCTTTGTAGCTTCTTACATCCTCTTCACAATTCATTTTCCTGTCTAACTTTGTGCCATCAGCAAATTTAGCTCCTGTACTTTGGATCTCTTCATCCAAATATTTCTAGAAATTGTACAGAGTGGAGGTCCCAGCGCTGGCCCTTCAGGCACACCACCCAGGATATCCTACCAGCCTGAAAATGACCAAATTATTCCTCCTCCCTGCTTCCTGTTAGCCAACCGATCGTCTCTCTGTGTCAATGTGTCAGCCTCAACACCATGGGCTTTTATAATTTGCAAAAGCCTTGGCTCTGGCACCTTACCAAATGTCCTCCAGAAGTCTAAGAACAATGCATCCACTGGTTCCCTTTTATCTCCAACACAAGTTCCTTCTTCATAGAATTCTGATAAATTAGTTTAACACGATTTCACTTTGACAAGCCTGTGTTTGCTCTGCCTGATTACCTTAAACTTACTCAAGTGCCTGTTAAAACATTGCTAATAATAGTCTCTAATGCTTTCCCTATAATGGAGATTAGGCTAGCTGGCCTGCAGTTTCCTACTTTCTGTCTCCCTCCCTCTTTGAATTAAGGAGTTACATTAGCATTTTCCAATCTCGAGGAACCTTCCCAGAATCTAACGGGTTTTGGAAGATTAAAGCCAACATATCAACTATTTCACTGGCCACTTCTTTTAAGACCCTGGGATGAATGCATCAGCACCTGGGAACTTGACAACTACCAGTTCCAATAATTTGCTCAGTTCTATTTCCCTGGTAATTGTAATTTTCTTCAGTCCCTCCATTTCAATTCCTGACTGACAGCTACTTCCGCACGGCTTGTTGTATTCTTTGTAGTGAAGACCGATGCAAAATACCTGTTCAATTTGTCTGCCATATCTTTATCCTCCATTTCTAATCTCCAGCCTCATTTTCCACTGTCTAATGGATTATAATGAGAACAACACCTTGTGAGCCATCCTTCAGAAAAGGGTTGCTTAAAATGCAGGGGGGTGTAAATGAGCAGATGTACATGTGACTGATATATGTTGCTGACAGAGTACAGGTTGTCTACATGGATAACATACCAGCACGTTTCTGTTTCTTAGTCCTCGTCCGATCAACAACAAGTGGACCAACTACAGTGGGAAAACCGAGAGGTTAAAAAATGTTACTCAAACCTAATAGAGATTTAATCTTAAATTTACAACGCAGAAACAGGCCATTCGGACTAACTCACCTGTACCAGTCTTTATGTTTCGCACTAATCCCACTTTACTTTGTCACATACTATCAACATTTCCTTCTATACTTTTGTCTGTACACATCGAGGTGTCCTTTAAACGCGTCTATCACAACTACTCCATCTGGCAGCAAATTCTACTTTCTCATCACGTACTAAGCAAAATGTATATCGGGTAAGGCACAAGGCAGGAGTCTCATGCAATACACTTCATTTGTCTTGGACAAGTGTAGATCCAAGACTCAAGAAGCTCAAAACCATCAGGTACAGAGCAATCCCAATTGATCAGCAGGTCATCCACTTCGAAAGTCAAAATCCTGGAACTACTGCCTAACGTCAGAAGTCACAGGACACCAGGTTCTAGTCCAACAGGTTTATTTGAAATCATAACGAGCAGGGCTGTGAAAGCTTGTGATTTCAATTAAACCTGTTGGACTAGAACCTGGTGTCGTGTGACTTCTGACTTTGTCCACCCCAGACAAAAACACGTACTGTTCAAGGAACTGAAGTCGGCACTTTGCCTTTATCTTGTCAAAAAGCGATAGGGATGGGAAATAAATGCTAGCTCAGCCAGTGACACTCTTATCTCATGTATACATAGAAAGAAAGTTTACCCTGAAATCTTTGTTGGATTCATTATCTTATATTGATGGCTGTCTTAAGTATTCCCCAGATAGAAACATCTATTCTGCATCAACCTTATTTAACCCCTTCATAATATTCATAACCTCTATTAGTCACCCCTCAGCCTTCCCTTCCTAAGAGGAAACAGCTCCAGCCTGTTCAGTCTTTCTGAAAGGTACAGCTTCTCTGCCTGGCATTATCTTTGTACATCGCCTTTGGATCTCCTCCAGTGTCTCGACACACTTTTTCATCACAAAGTAAGAAATAGCAGGAGTGGGTCATATGGCCCCTCAAAGCCACTCCAATATTCAATAACAGCAAAGCTGATCTTCAACTCTACTTTACTTTTCCGAGTTATCCTCATGTTCTCTTAAAGACCAAAAATTTGTCAAAATCATTGATCTCAGTTTTGAACCTATTTAACAAAAATAAGCATCCATTGGTCACTAGTAGAGAATTCTGAAAATTCATAACTCTCTTAATGAAGAAACGTCATATCATCTCAGTCCTATGCAGCAGTTCCCACAAATTGACACTAATTTCTGTGGCACAGAGACAGGAACAGTGTACAGTAAATGTGGTTGAACTGAGGTTCAAAGGAAGTTTTACGCAACTACGCTGTTTTTCAATTCTATTCCTCTCAAAATTCATCCCAACATCCTGTTTACATTTTTGGTGGCCTTGTTCATCTTATTATTTAGATTTCATATATTCAACCTTGTTATTCTGAAGCAAAATTTTGAGAAGGACACTGAAGAAACAATCAGATTCCTACTTTTGTTTATCATGCTGGTGCCTGCAAATCATAGAATTTAATCCTGCCTGAGCTCTGATTACAAATCCTTCGTTGTTATTAGATTTCTGGTAGCTAATTAACGTTCAGTACACAAAGAGTCGATATACACAGCTACAGCTGCAGTTCGGGTTGCAATGTGATTTAGCGGAGAGGCAGTAGAGGTGTATTGTGTTACAGACTCAGAAAAAAATTGTGAGTTGTAGGGGCTCAATGGAGAACTGGAGCATAATGTCGCAAAACACAATGTACAATGGTATGACCAAGGCTGCATCACTCTGGGAGCATCCCGAGTGGAGATGTGATACATGATGGCGAAGTCCATAATTATTGGGGGCCTGAGTTTCCTGGTGTTTGGTTGCTGAGCACAGGACAGTACGGTTATCTCTTGTGCAGCTACTCAAACCTAGTTTGTAACATGTTATCCATCCCTGCCTTGTCCATCAAGACCCCAGAACTGATATTAGAACACAGAAAAGTACAGCACAGTACAGGCCCTTTGGCCCACGATGTTGTGCCGTAGAATAATCCTAATCCAAACATAAAATAACCTAACCTACATTCCCCTCAATTCACTGCTGTCCATGTGCATGTCCAGCAGTCGCTTAAATGTCACGAATGACTCCGCTTCCACGACTACCACTGGTAAACTATTCCAAACGCTCACAACTCTCTGGGTAAAGAACCTCCCTCTGATGTCTCCTCTACATCTTCCTCCTAACACCTTAAAACTATGACCCCTCGTGGCAGTCAATCCTGCCCTGGGGAAAAGTCTCTGGCTATCGACTCTATCCATGCCTCTCAAGACCTTGTACACCTCGATCAAGTCACCTCTCTTCCTCCTTCTCTCCAAAGAGAAAATCCGAGCTCAGTTAACCTCTCCTCGTAAGACAAGCCGTCCAGTCCAGGCAGCATCCTGGTAAACCTCTTTTGCACCCTCTCCAAAGCCTCCACATCTTTCCTATAATAGGGCAACCAGAACTGGACACAGTATTCCAAGTGTGGTCTCACCAGGGTTTTGTAGAGCTGCAGCATAACCTCGCGGCTCTTAAACCCAATCCCCCTGTTAATGAAAGCCAAAGCACCATATGCTTTATTAACAAACTTATCTACTGGGGTGGCAATTGAGGTCACAATCCAAAATTTGGGAACATTTCACACTCTAATTCAGTCTGTCAGCAGAACTGTGTCAATTAAAAAAAGCCCAAAAGTTAGTGCAGACAATGAAGGACAGAGAAGACATGTTAATAGTTAAAGTAACAAACTCCTGTGGTCATCACTGAAGACACAAAGACAAGGTTGGTAAGAGATTTGAGATAACAAGGTGTGAAGCTGGATGAACACAGCAGGCCAAGCAGCATCTCAGGACCACAAAAGCTGACGTTTCGGGCTTAGACCCTTCATCAGAGAGGGGGATGGGGAGACGGAACTGGAATAAATAGGGAGAGAGGGGGAGGCGGATCAAAGACGGAGAGAAAACAAGATAGGTAGAGAGGAGAGTATAGGTGGGGAGGTAGGGAGGGGATAGGTCAGTACAGGGAAGATGGACAGGTCAAGGAGGTGGGATGAGGTGGTAGGTAGGAAATGGAGGTGCGGCTTGAGGTGGGAGGAAGGGATGGGTGAGAGGAAGAACAGGTTAGGGAAGCAGAGACAGGCTGGGCTGGTGTTGGGATGCAGTGGGGGAGGGGACAAGCTGGGCTGGTTTTGTGATGCAGTGGGGGAAGGGGAAGAACTGGGCTGGTTTTGGGATGCAGTGGGGGGAGGGGAGATTTTGAAGCTTGTGAAGTCCACATTGATACCTTTGGGCTGCAGGGTTCCCAAGCGGAATATGAGTTGCTGTTCCTGCAACCTTCGGGTGGCATCATTGTGGCACTGCAGGAGGCCCGTGATGGACATGTCATCTAAAGAATGGGAGGGGGAGTTAAAATGGTTCACGACTGGGAGGTGCAGTTGGTATATTGTATCCATTGTACCCGGTGTGGCTTCCTCTACATTGGGGAAACCAAGCGGAGGCTTGGGGACTGCTTTGCAGAACACCTCCGCTCGGTTTGCAACAAACAACTGCACCTCCCAGTCGTGAACCATTTTAACTCCCCCTCCCATTCTTTAGATGACATGTCCATCATGGGCCTCCTGCAGTGCCACAATGATGCCACCCGAAGGTTGCAGGAACAGCACCTCATATTCCGCTTGGGAACCCTGCAGCCCAAAGGTATCAATGTGGACTTCACAAGCTTCAAAATCTCCCCTCCCACCACTGCATCCCAAAACCAGCCCAGTTCTTCCCCTTCCCCCACTGCATCACACAACCAGCCCAGCTCTTCCCCTCCACCCACTGCATCCCAAAACCAGCCCAGCCTGTCTCTGCTTCCCTAACCTGTTCTTCCTCTCACCCATCCCTTCCTCCCACCTCAAGCCGCACCTCCATTTCCTACCTACCACCTCATCCCGCCTCCTTGACCTGTCCATCTTCCCTGGACTGACCTATCCCCTCCCTACCTCCTCACCTATGCTCTCCTCTCTACCTATCTTGTTTTCTCTCCATCTTCGGTCCGCCTCCCCCCTCTCCCTATTTATTCCAGTTCCGTCTCCCCATCCCCCTCTCTGATGAAGGGTCTAGGCCTGAAACGTCAGCTTTTGTGCTCCTGAGATGCTGCTTGGCCTGCTGTGTTCATCCAGCTCCACTCTTTGTTATCTTGGATTCTCCAGCATCTGCAGTTCCCATTATCACTGGTAAGAGATTTGAAACAGGTTCTGATCATTCTCTCTTGTTACAACAACAGGGTTTGTTTCATTATGATTTCCTTCATATATTATCTCAATCAAGAAGAGTCTGCCTGTCACTATTATCTTCACGACTATCAATAACAGCATCTTGTGTGTTTACAATGCCACACAATGAGGCTGTTGTTCTGACATCAGATTATAGAACTCTGTCGGGGACAGCAGTCAGGGAGCTTTATGTCATCTAACCTGCAGGACTGGATGATGTTGAAATACACAATGCATTTTGCTTTTGGCTTTTCAGTTTGATGAACAAGAAAATCAAGTACAGGAAAATAAAAATTGGTGAAGTCTCAATTGAAAACTCTGAGTTTTTAATCTCCGTAAATAATTCTCAGAAAGCAGAAATCAAGGTTTTTGAAATTTTTGAAATTCTAGCAGGCTACTTGCAGAGAGCTATTTAATTGAAAAAAATAAATAATTAGGAAAGGACACAATAATCTTCATAAATTATCTTCAAAGCCCTTAACTCAACTTCATGGGATGTGGTCACCATTGGCAAAGACAGCGATTGTTACCCATCCCTACTTGCCCCTGAAATGAGCAGTTTACCCATTTCAGAGGGCAGTTAGGAGTCAACGTTCTCAGTAGTTTGGAGTCACACATAGGCCAGACCAGGTAAGGATGGCAGATTTCACTCCCTAAAGGAAATTAGTGAATCAGATGTCTTTTTTTAAAGCATCAAATCAGTGATAGTTTCAAGCCCACCATCATTTTCAATTCCTGATTGATTGATTGAATTTAAAGACCAGCAGCTGCTGGGGTGAGATTTGAACCCATGTGCCCAGACCATTAGCCAGGCCATTGAATGGCCACTCCTGTGACATGACCACTATGTTGCCACCTCCATTTATACCATGTAAATACTGTTATTTTAGTGCTAATACTGCTGTCTGGAGTATAACAGTAGAAATAAATAACTTGAATATGATCTCAAGCTAAGATACAAAGTAAGAAATGTCAGCCTCGGTATCATTGCACCTGCCAGTGGTTGGTGATGTGTCTAGCTTATTGAATGTGTGTTGTGTGTGTTTAAGTGAATGCAACCGGGCACACCAACATCTCTTACGTTTCAGCCGATGAGCTCTCTGTTTCTCGTGTAGCTGCTCAAGTTCCGTCTGCTTCGCCTGCTCAGCCAGCTCAATCTGCTTTTTGTTATCTTTCAGAGCCTGTAGTGGAACCAGCGCATTGTTAACGTGGCTGACAGACACAAACGTGTAAACGGTTTCTCACATGGTCAGATTGCAGCACATGAAGTAAAGACAAAAGACCAAGCGTTGGCGTTTACTCCCGGCTTGGTACAACGTGCTTGATCAGAGGTAGGCAGCCATTTCAGTGGCACAATTAATCTCACTTGGTCCAGGGAAACACAGTATGAAAGGAGCCAAGCAGTTGCTATTAAAACAATTTCAAAAGTTTTCCTTAAGGATACACATAATAATAAGGTCACAAAAAGTACTGCTTAATTGCCAAAAAGAAGATCTGTGCAGAAGGCAGAGAGCACGGCCAGGGTACTGAATAAACACTTTGTACTTGCCTTTGTCAAGGTGAAATAACTCCACAAAGGGTAGGTAAGGGGTGTACTATGCATGTGTAAATAGAGGGTGACTTGGTGAGCGTACACTGACCCTGCTGGCTCAGAGCCAGCTCCGACAGTGACTAGAACCCCTGACAATCCTGTTTATATCTGTCAGCCAGGGCTCCCTGATTGGACCAGGGTAACAGCCCCGTTCAGGGAACTCATACTCTGTGAGGCCCACCTGACTGGCCTCCTTACAATCACTACACAACGGAGAAGATGTTGCCAAAAGGAGGCAGTTAAAACCCTGGATGGGCTAAACTGGATGAAAAGAGTGGGTATTAGAAAGGCCGGATGTATTTAAGATTGGACCAGATGAGATGTAGCAACATTGTTACTGAGAGAGGAAGCTGAGGGGATAGGGAGTGGTAGGGCAATGACTGGGGAACTGCACTGTCCAAAGCTTTCCAATCCTTATCAGAAAACAGAGTGGTGCTGGAGGACAGGAGAATTACAAATGTTCAACAAGGACATAAGGATAAAACAGCAATCTCCTGCCGGTTAGTTTCATGTCTGTGATAGGAAAGCTTTTAAAAATGATCATTTGGGACAAAATGAACGGTCACTTGGACAAATCAAGAATAATTAAGGAAAACCAGAACAGAATGTTAAAGAAAAACCTTGTTTACATAGAAACATAGAAGATAGGAGCACGAGGAGGCCATTCGGTCCTTCAAGCCTGTTCTGACATTCATTACGATCACGGCTCAATAGTCCAATCCTGCTTTCTCCCCATAACCATTGATCCCATTCACCCCAAGTGCTATATCTAGTCACCTCTGGAATACAATCAAAACTATTTGGTTGAATTATTTCCTGAAGTGGGGGGGTTGGTGAGGATGATGCAATTGATGTGGTCTAATTGGACTTTCAAAAGGTGTTTGACAATGTGCCAAAAGACTGGCTTGTCAACAAAGTTAGAGCTCATGAAATAAAAGCGACAGTGATAACTCGATATGAAGTTGTTTCGGTGACCAGTTCAGTCTGTGGGAGGAGGCTCTGCAGGAGCCAGAATGAAGACCACTGTTTCTTTTGGAATATATTAATGATCTAGATTTGGCTGCATATGGTATTATTTCAAGTTTCAAATACTAAAAGCTTGGGAGTATTGTGAATTGTGAGGAGGGTAGTGATTATTTCAAGAGAACATACAGGCTGGAGACATAGAACATAGAACATTACAGCACAGTACAGGCCCTTTGGCCCTCGATGTTGTGTCGACCTGACGTACCGATCTCAAGCCCATCTAACCTACACTATTCCATGTACGTCCATATGCTTGTCTAATGACGACTTAAATGTACCTAAAGTTGGCGAATCTACTACCGTTGCAGGCAAAGCGTTCCATTCCCTTACTACTCTCTGAGTAAAGAAACTACCTCTGACATCTGTCCTATATCTTTCACCCCTCAATTTAAAGCTATGCCCCCTCGTGCTCGCCGTCACCATCCTAGGAAAAAGGCTCTCCCTATCCACCCTATCTAACCCTCTGATTTTTTTTCTATATAGATGAATGAATTCCAAAGGAGAGAAGTGTGAAGTGATTACATTATGATAGAAAGAATGGAAGGAGATGATTGATACTGGGCTCCATCTTTCAGACAAGATGAAAATTACAGGGGGTGCAGTAATTATTTAGGAAAATAATTACTGAAATAATTATGCAGATAGTTTGGAGAAGCTGAGGCCATTCTCCTTAAAGAGGAGAAAGTTGAGAAGAGGTTCGATCAAGGTGTTCAAACCGATGAAGATTCTAGAGACAGAATTGGCAGAATGGTCGAGAACCAAAGGACACTGAGATGAGATGAATGACAAGGGCATCAATGGCATCATGAGGGAAAATTTATTTACACAGTCAGTGGTTTACTCTCACATTCTCTTGTTTCTTTTCCATTTCTTGACCATCTTTTGTTGAAATCTAAATTCTTTTCCAACTTCAGGCTTACCACTCATTTTGGTAGTGTTATAGGGCCCTTCCTTTAATTTTATACAATTTTCTTTTGTCCTTTGAGCTACATTTTGTCAACTTTTCTGCTGCGGTTTTGGTTTATTCTTTAAGAAAATGTGTGTCAGTTTGATGCAGTGGGGTTCTGGGGAGGAAGAGAATTGTCCAGTTTGTTACAGAATCTGGATCATCCCAAGGGACATGGAGGCAGAATGGAGCTGTGATTGCAGCTGGGAACACTTCAAAAGTTTCAATGAAACTCAAAGGATGGTGAATCTGCCCAGAATCAGCAGGGACCCAATACCTCTGAATCACAGAAAAGCAGCAACAATGAAACACAACATGGGTTAAACAGGAATTACTCACGTTTGAGATTGCTTCCTGTGCTGGCTCATCATTCAGCAGCTTGGCTTTGCTCAATGCCTGTTCGAAGAATGTCACTGCCGTCTGAAGTTTGCTTTGTTTAACTAGAAGAATTTTTTAAAAAATGAAGGCTTATGGATGGTGTGAATTTGCTCTCTGTTATTTCCTCCTGGTGCCCTGGGATGAAGCAAGTGTCCCTCCTCTCTGTCTACTGCGAGTCAGAACATCATCACCAAGTGCAACATGAGACAAGCGCATTAGAATTTTTCCTTTAAAATTCCCGTTCCTCCATAGGGAAGCTCTTGGATTCAACTCTACTGACATTGCATAGCTGAGAGCTGGAAGCTCCAACAGGTCAATTTCAATTTTATAGATGCGCAAGGAGTTTGCGTGGGTTAAAAGGATCACTGTTCAAAGGGACACCAACTCCAACCAGCTGTCACATTTGGTCATTCTGGACAGTTATTATATCTAACACAAAACCTTGGCAGTGACCAATTATACAAGATAATCTTGGATAGTGGGCCTGAGGTGATCAATTGACCAAGGTTGTAGACATGCTTGCTGAGCCAGCGTGTACAATTGCAGATGTTTCATCACGCTGCTCGGTAACATCATCAGCGCGCCTCCGGTGAAGCATTGCTGTTCGCTGTTCTGTCCCACTGGTTATTTATATGCCTCAGTTTGTCGGGATGTTTGGTAACGCTTCTGGTTCTGTTTCTCAGTGGCTTGTACACAGGGTCTAATTCAATGTGTTTGTTGATGGGGTTCTAGTTGGAATACTGGGCCTCCAGGAATTCCCTGGCATGTCTCTGTTTGACTTGTGCAATTATGGATGTGTTGTCCCAGTCGAATTCGTGAACCTCTTTGTCCATGTGTACGAGACAAGTGAGAATTGGTCTCTTGGTGGTTCGTTGGTGTTGGTGTATCCATATTGTCAGTCTTCTTCCAGTCTGGTCTACGTAATGTTTCTCACAGTCCTTGTATGGTATTTTGTATATACTGGTTTTGCTGTTTCTGAGTATGGGATCCTTTATGTTCGTCATTAGCTATTGTAGGGTGGTTGTTGATTTGTGGGCTACCCTGATAACTAGGGGTCTGAGTAGTCTTGTGGTCTTTTCTGAAATGTCTCTAATGTATGGTCAGGTGACTAGTGAGTCTGGTCGTGTTGTGTCTTCCAGCTGTGGTCTGTCTCAGAGGTAATGGAAGATTGTGCTTTTCGGGTACTCATCCCTTTTGAAGACACCTTTTGGTGTTCCTATTGATTGTCCCAATACTTAGCAAATTCCTGGAGGTTTGGTATTCCAACTGGAACTCCATCAACAAACGTATTGAATTAGACCCAGTGTACAAATGACTGAGAAACAGAGCCAGAAGTGGTACCAAACATCCCAACAAATCGACGCATATAAATAACAAGCAGGACAGAACACCGACGCTTCACCGGAGGCACAGTGATGATGTTACCTAGCGGGGTGACAAAATATTTGCAATCAAACCCACCAGCTCAGCGAGCATGTCTACAATGTCATCCACAACCCAAGCTATAAATCTTTTTAAAAACTTTAGATCAATGAACTCTTGTATCTTATTTCCCGCCAGAAATAATGTTAACTTCAACATACACTCTTCAGTGCTTTGACAGACAAATACAGTTCAGACAGAACAGTATAGCACGCCTCAAGCAGTGACTTTTCCATTCTGCATGTGTGAACTCAGCTAGTTTCTGTTAGAAAGATATTCAAACCAGAAACCTAAGACCAAGCTCCCTTAGCATTCTGCAGCATCCCAAATTTAAACATGGGATTTATAAATTTGTCACACAAATGTGTTGGAAGATTATTTTGTTTGCAATAGCATTGCTCATTTTTAGTACAAAATTATGGAAAGTTACAACCAAAGAAATTTGAAGCTACAAATATGGCCAAACTGGATGAATATGGGAGGATATGTCGTAAGTTTGGTTTTGGGAAAGACTTTGCACAATGTTCCATCTTACGTTCAGCCTGCGCCACAAGCACATTGGCGTTCATTTTCCACTCCTCATCTCCCGTCTTTTGTGCCGATGCCAAAGCCTTTAGACCATAATCTCGAGCTTCCACATTATTGCCGAGTTCCAGGTGACATCGTCCAATCTCATGGAACAGCCAAGTACGTTCAAGGTGGGTTTTCGTTAGAGGCTCCTTCTCCGTCCAGCTGTGAAAATCCCAAATAAAATGGTGCAGTTTCCCAAAAGCAGGAATTTTTAGAAGCATAATTTTTCTTTCATAAAATTAGCATTTTGTGAAATGAACAATAGACAGTGACTCAGTTAATGCTGCCTAGACTGGCATGGAGTCATACAGAAACCACCCAGAATGGCACGACATGTGTTGGAACCAGCAGACTGTGGTAGTCAGCTACAGACACTAGGAACTGGAACACTTTCCTCATCGGCTCTGATTCTACATTTGAATATATGCACAAGGATTGGCCATTTGACCTTTTGAGACTGCTCCACTGTTCAATAAAATCATGGTTGATTCAATTACACCACATTCCCACATGCTCCTGATAACCTTTCAACCCCTCACATAACAAGAATCTATCTCCCTTGGATTGACAAATATTCAAAGACCTTGCTCCTACTGCCTCAACAGGAAGAGAGGTTCAAAGGCCTCCTCAGAGAATTTTTTTGCCAATTTTCTTAAATGGGCCACACCTAAGTTTTCAACAGTGACCCCAGGTTCTCAATTCTTTTATACAAGGAACTATCCTTTCCTCATTTACCTCTAAGGATCTTATATGTTTCAGTTAAGTCACTACTGTTATGGACCAGACCAAACCCCCTTTAAATATATCAAGTAGATAGTCGAGATCCCAATCTTTATCTTATTTAAAGACAAGTGTAAGGTGCTGTGTTCTAGATACAATTCGATTGGTCACACTACTCAATGTTAAACATATTTTATTCTTTCCCTACAGGAATAATATAAACAAAAGTAAAAAAAAGAGTTGGTATAATTTTAACTCTATTGGAAAACTTAACACAAGATTAGGTTATTTAACTACTAAACAGCAACTGTTCCAATATAGTAATATTCCATAAACACACACAAGAACATAAGAACTAGGAGCAGGAGTAGGACATCTGGCCCCTCGAACCTCCCACGCCATTCAATAAGATCCAGACTTATCTTTTTGAGACTCAGCTCCACTAACCCGCCCACTCACCATAACCCTTAATTCCTTTACTGTTCAAAAATGTATCTAGCCTTGCCTTAAAAACATTCAGTGAGGTAGCTTCAACCACTTCACTGGGCAGGGAATTCCACAGATTCACAACCCTTTTGGTGAAGAAGTTCCTCCTGACCTCAGTCCTACATCTGCTTCCTTTTATTTTGAGGCTATGTCCCCTAGTCCTAGTTTCACCTGCTAGTGGAAACAACTTCCCTGTCATCCTTCCTATCTGTTCCCTTCATAATCTTATATGTTTCTTGTAAGATCTCCCCTCAAATATGTAGACCCTTGACGAAGGCAAATTCAGTACAATAGATTGTCTCACAAGCTTTGTATCTCCAATCCAAGAGGAAAAAACCTCAAGAGAAAACTCTAGCAGAGAAAAAGAACTCAAGCATTTTGCTGTAGCAGTGGGGGAAAGAATATAAGCATGGACTATTTTCTAAATGGTGAGAAAATTCAGAAAGCCAAAGTACAAAAGGATCTGGGAGTGTTGGTCCAGGATTCTCTAAAGGTTAACTTGCAGGTTCAGTCCGTGACTAAGAAAGCAAATGTAATGTTGTCACTTATCTCAAGAGGGTTGGAATATAAAAGCAGCGATGTGCTTTTGAGACTTTATAAAGCTCTAGTTAGGCCCCATTTAGAATACTGTGTCCAATTTTGCGCCCCACACCTCAGGAAGGACATACTGGCACTGGAGCATGTCCAGCGGAGATTCACACTGATGATCCCTGGGATGGTAGGTTTAACGTCCGATGAACGGCTGAGGATCCTGGGATTGTACTCGTTAGAGCTTAGAAGGTTGAGGGGAGATCTAATAGAAACTTACAAGATAATGTATGGCTTAGAAAGGGTGGACGCTGGGAAGCTGTTTCTGTTAGGCCGGGAGACTAGGACCCGTGGGCACAGCCTTAGAAATAGAGGGGGTAAATTTAAAACTGAAATAAGGAGACATTTCTCCAGCCAGAGAGCAGTGGGCCTGTGGAATTCATTGCCATGGAGCGCAGTGGAGGCCGGATCGTTAAGTGTCTTCAAGGCAGAGAGTAATAATTTCTTGATCTTGCAGGGATTTAAGGGCTACAGGGAGTGTGCAGGGAAGTGAAGTTGAAATGCCCATCAGCCATGATTAAATGGCGGAGTGGACGTGATGGGCCGAATGGCCTTACTTCCACTCCTATGTCTTATGGTCCTATGGGAGACGTATATCAGCTTCAAAAGCCGAGCAACTATGGAAAATTAAACTAAAACTGTGGGAGCCTGCCTCCACGCATTCATGCTGCTTTTATTTATTGGAAACCCAAGGCCTCACAAGTTGTTTACTTTATTAAACTGGAACAGTCTGCTTCATACCACTGTTTCAACCTCACTTCATAAGAAAAACCAGGGCAAAATACACCTTTTAAAACCATACTATTGCTACCTTTCCTAATCTTCCAAACATCAGCACAAAATCCCTAACCTGTTCAACCTTTCCTCACAAAATAACCATTCCAGGTATTAGCCTGGTAAACCTTCTCAGAATTGCTTCCAATGCATTTACATTCTACTTTTAATATGGAAACCAATATTGTTCACAATTCTTCAGATGTGGTCTCACCAGAGCCCTGTATAATTGAAGCATAACTTTCCTACTTTTGTATGCAATTTGCCTCGCAATAAATGTTACATTTTATGAATTTTCCTAAGTACCTAGCTCTCTCTCTGTCTTGAGTTTAGATGATATGTGTTTGCAGGTTCATCAGTTATCACATCCAAGCCTCATCCTGCCCTGTCTGATGGTCCACACAGACAGATGCTTTTAGGACAGAGTTATTGGGTGATGGAATCCCGACTGATTTTGCCTTTTTGTAGCCTGAAGTGCTGAGGCCAATTACAGTAATGTTTCTACCAATCAGCTGAGATCAGTCCACGGAGCATAGTGCTGGCATTTTCCAGTCACTATGTTTAAGTGCTGCACAAAACCATAGACCAATGTTCTGGCACAATGGTTAATCTACTGAAGCACACAATCTCAACAGCAAGATGCCTCTTGCATGTAGAAGGTTAAGGAGTGATCTGATCAAAGTCTTCAGGATACCAACAGGACAAGACAGAGTGGATAAAGGTAACCATTTCCTCTGGTTGGGAATTCTAGAATTAGGAGCATAGCCTGTGAATTAGGGCCAGACTATTCAGGAGAGATATGAGGAAACATTTCTACCCACAAAAGGTGATAGATGTTAAGAACTCTCTTCTGTTAATGGCAGTGGATACTGTATCACTTGTTAATTTTAAAACTGAGACAAATAATTTTTTGTTAAACAAAAAACATTAAGGGATACGAGCAAAAGGCAGGCATATGGAGTGAGGTTACAGATCAGCCATGGCAAAGCAGTTTGAGGGGCTGAATGGTCCATCTCTGTTTCTATGTTCTGACGATAACATTAAGCAAGACCTTATCAAAAAGACTTGAATCCCATAGATATCAGAATTCTATTTTTTATTCATTCATTGGATAGTGCATGTTGCTGGCTGAGCAAATATTTATTGCCAGTCAGCAATTAAGCATCAACCACCTTGTTGGTGTCACATGTTGACCAGTCTAGGTAAGGAAGACAGATTTCCTTCCATAAAAGGCATTAGTAGATTGCCATTAGACTAGTCTTTGAATTAAAGTTTCACCATCTGTCGCGGTGGGATTTGAACCGCATCCTCAGAGCATTAGACTGTGTCACTGGATTACTAGCTCAATGACACCACCACAAATACCCCAATACATAAAACAGAGGACAATTGGATCCTCAAGCCCATTTAATAAGATCTTACCTGGCCGGAATCTTAATTTCATGGGCCCTTCTTTGGTCTTGAAACACAACACTGTCTCACAAAAATCTATCAATCTCCATTCTGAAATTTCTGACTGACCACCAAACCCCATCTCAAACAAACTGCCTTTTAATCTCAAAGGGAAAGAGTTCCAGATTTCACCTCCTTTTTGTATGAAGAACTGCTTAATGACAACGCCCCTGAATATCCTGGTTGTAATTTTAATGTTTTATCCCTTTTTCTGGATATCCCCTCTTCCACTACCAGAGGAGACAGTTTCCCACTACCCCACACTATTACCTCCTTTCATCATTTATATTAACTCAATTAGAAGTCCCCTCAATCTTCCAAATTCAAGGCAATACCAACCTAATCAATGCAACCTCACAATCCAAGACCCAGGATCATTCTGCTCCGTCTCATAGGCCAGTACCTTCTTAAGATGTAGTACGTAAAACTGAAGAAGGGATGAATAGGGGTGTCTACAGAGTTTCATAGAACTGAAACCAAATTCCATCCTCACCAACACATGGACAAGGAACAAGAGAAGGCCACTCCACCATTCAATAAGATCATAGTTCATTTGATTTTAAGGTCAACACTACATTGTTACAATCCCTTGATAATCTTTCACCTCTCAGTCATCAAGAATCTGTCTTGCTCTGCCTTAAAAATATTTAAAGATTCTGCATCACTGCCTTTGAGGAAGGAAATTTCAAAGAATTTTCTCTGAGAGAAAAAGATGTTTCCTCATATCTGTTTATCCATCTCTGTTTGATTTGCAATCCACTGCCCTTGAGAGAGAGGCCAACAATCTTAAATTATCTCTTGTACTCGACAACAGTTTTTTAGTGTACTCCATACTTGAACCCTGAAATCTCTTTACTCCTCTATTATTCCTGTTTTTTATTTACCATTTAGAGAATAGTTTGCTCTTTCCTGACATCCAAAAACAGATGGGACTGCATTTCCTACATGCAGCTGCTTCATTGTTTTTCTCTCTCATGTCATCTTTCAATATTGCTTTCCAATCTCTGCTTCCAGCTTCACTAATTACCACGATACTGAACTTGGGGTTATCAATTAGTTCAGTTGGTTGGATGGCTGACCAGTGACACAGAGCGACACCCTCATTGTGGTTTCAATTCCCATTGGCTGACGTTACAATGAAAGATTCTCCTTCTCAACCTCTTCCCTCACCCGAGGTATGGTGACCCTTAGGTTAAACTGCCACTAATCATCTCACTAATGCAAAAGCAGGACTACCGTCAGTTCACCTTTTAATGTGGAATCATCTAGAATAAAAGGGAAGAGGCTCTGTTTAGATCCCTGCATTTTACCATTTAATGTTGGATGATTGGATGCTTCCCAAGCATTTTCCTACTATGACACCAAATCAATGCTTGAAAATTTTCACAATCCCTTGGTGAGAACTGGCTAAGACAGCCATGAGAGAAAGGTCTAGCAGGACAGTTACTATTCATAGCAAATATCACAAAACCCTAAAATTTAAATTTGTGACCCCATTTGGAATCCCAAACTCCATTTTGGGGAGCCCTGAACTTGAGAGTGAGAAATCACTCATTGATACTCTACTTCATCACATCAGAAGGAGGTCGCAGCAATTGGCTATCCGTATGCAGGTACCAAACCACACAATGGAATTCCAGAAATGACTGTGTCAAGTGAGGAATCAATGTTGGATTCAGTGCTTTATCCAAAAATGCCAAGCTGGAGATTTGGTGTCACATCTGTATGTTGCACTCCTGATAGAGCAGCACCTCTGTCACACTCCCTTAAACCCAATTCAGGCGGGTAGGATACTTACACAGGGGGTCTCTGCTCCTCCACCTTCACCAGGTTATAGGAGGGACTTGTACCAGGACGAGCTGTCACTTAGTAGTTTACCCCAGTACATGATCATCTTCCCATTCAAAACACCTTCAGAATTTGGAACCCGACAGATTGCTCACTGTTTGATGGGGTTTCAGGTTAATCCTTGTTGGCATCTCAACATCATGCCTCATACTTACGCCTCCACAGCCTTTGAAAATTCACCAATCCTTGCATACACTCTGCCGATGTTGTCCAGGGCTCTTGATTTTGCTTCCAAGTTGTCACTGTTTGTAATTATAAAAACAATGATGAGGAGGGACTTCTCTGTAATATTGTTTTTAATACTGTTTTTAAACATGCTAATTCGGTCCAATTCTGATGCTCTGTTTGGAATCAGGCAGGTACTTTCAGTCTTTCGGTCAATCCTGCTCTCAATACCGAGGCCGGGAACCTTTGGTTTTCCGTCTGCCTTTGACGTACGCTCAGCTGCCATCCTGGCAGTACAGTGCCACAAGACATACCGAGCAGTGTCACTGGCAGCATTTACACAATTCCTTAACATCATAAAATCTCTCAACGTGCTTCACCAGCACTTCATCAGAAAACGTTTATCACTGAGACACACATCCTGGGACAGGAGATCACAGGGTTGGACACAGAGACACATTCAGAAAGGGATTCAGATCTGCTGAAGGCCTGGCTGCCAATGATAGAGCGATCAAAATCAGGGATGTTTAAAAAGCCAGGACTGGAGATCACAAAGGATTGGAGAGGCAAAGCCATTGAGGGATTTGAAAACAGTATCCACTTTATCCGTTTATTCCTTGCTAAAAGAAGCCCTTTATTTGTTCTTATTACCCAAGACATCAGTTCCCCTCTCCCAGCTCCATCAACTGAGCAGCCTTTTTTGTCTGAGTCTAGACTGTGAGTCTCAACCTGTCCTTCTAACTGAATACTTTCTGGCAGGGATCACAATGGTAATGAAGAGGCCTGATTTTACCTCCCCGTCTCCTCCCTCTTCTTCCCAATTCCTCAGAAAATGCCCGGCAGTGGCTGCACCTTCTCCAACAAGATCAGATAAGTTGTGAGAAAGCCTCGGACCTGTGCTGGGGACACTATTTCTCTACTGTTATTGCGGAAAGCTGAAACCAGCTCCAGTGATGGTGCTTCAAAGTTGGTGTTAATTGTGCATTAACTGGGTGTTTAGTTGTATTCAGGAGGATAGCTTTGACTAAAGAGACTCTTGTGCTCCTATTCAGACTTAGAAACTTTGCTTGTTGGGTTAGGGGCCACATGTTAGCAATACGTGTCTCTGTAAATAGAATGCCATGAGTTTAAGTAGCATCCACTTCTATCCGTCATTGTTTGGCTATCTAGACTGGGATGGTTTGGGGGCAGCAACAAGCAGCGGACTGTACTCACAATTTCTTGGCAATTTGCAGGTCTTTCTGATGACTTGTCAGAGCGTCCTCAAATTCTCCCAGCTCAACCTGGGCGAGTCCAATGGTGTTGTACAGGTTGCCCAGAAATTCGGCCTTGTTAGGAACCTCTCTCTGTGACCACTCCTTCACAATTTGCACCAACTCCATGGCCTTAGTTTTACATTCCTGAGGATAGCCATCAGCCAACACTGAGCAAACACAAGACAGAAATGACAGGTGACACATCAATCATTCCACATGAATCCTTCTCTCCCTCTGACACACCTCTCCCCTACTTCTCTCTCGTTGACTAATGCACTCAGATTTCATGCAAAGTAGATATTGATACCTCATCCAAACTTGCTGTGCGAGCTCAAATGGCTATACCAGCCTCATGCAACAGCCTCACGCGTTAGCTTTCCAGCAATAATCACCAGCTTTTGGTCACAAGCAACAATGTCTCATTATCCCTCTTGACTCAGCACTGACTATGGGTCAACCCTGGGACTTGGTGGTTCATATGATTTAGAACACAGATAAGTGATACCTGTCCTGGGAGTGTTTGATGGGGACAGTGTACAGGAAGTTTTACACTGTATCTAACCCCATGCTATTCCTGTCCTGCGAGTGTTTGAGAGGGACAGTGTAGAGGGAGTTTTATTCTGTATCTAACCCCATGCTGTCCCTGTCCCTGTAAGTGTTTAATGGGAACAGTGTAGAGGAAGCTTTACTCTGTACCTAACCCTGTGCTGTCCCTGTCCTGGGAATGTTTAATGGAGACACTGTAGAGGAAACTTACTCTGTATCTAACCCCATGCTGTCCCTGTCCTGGAAGTGTTTGATGCAGACAGTGTAGGGGAAGCTTTACTCTGTATCTAACCCTGTGCTGTCCCTGTCCTAACAGTTTGCTGGAGAGTGAGAGTAATGTATCTGACTACATTATATGTTACTCAGGTGCCTGTAGTGGGAGATTCATTCTAGTGAAATTTCCTACTGCAACAGTGAAGGATCTTTTTGAGGAGTTGTCATTCTCACATACACATGTCAATCTCCTCCATGCGCTGGAGGATGAAAGTCGTTTGCTCTGTCTCAGCTTGCTTCCTCTGGGTTTTCCAGCTTTGTGCCTTTATTCGCTGTTCACGGTCTCGGGCAAAGATTGGTTTCTGCTGCCTCCAGAACTCGGTGCGTGAGTCCAGGAATGTGATCCCATTCATGATCAGTTCCTGGATGGTGCCCCCACTCTCTGTACTGGTTTTCATCAGTTCTGATTCCACAGTGGAAAAGAAGAATGGGGAACATTTTGTCTGTAAATCTCGCAATAAAGAAAATGCATCAACATTTCTTACAATAATCCCAAACTGCCCCCTTCTCAAGCCTTCACTGCCAAACTCTCTTTACGTCTCCTGGAATGCCTCTGTTGGATGGGCAGCGCCAGCTCATATTGCTTTCTGAGCTGATGCTAACCATATAGATTGCTGCCATCATCTTTTCTAAGTGTCAGAAACTGCAGAGTCTGCTTGGTGTAGTGTGGGACAGGGACAAACTACTACCCAGTCTCGCTAGAAGAGGCTTTTGTAATTAACAAGATATCGTTTGTTAGCAACCACTTACAGTTTAATAGCATGCTGGATGCTGGGAATCAGAAGCTAACCTGGAAAATGTTGGAAAACACTCAGCAAGTTTGGCTGAATGTCACAGGACAGTTCTGAAGAAGTGTCATACTGGGTTTGATGATTTAACTCTCTCGACAGGTGGTGCCTGCCCTGCTGAGTTTCTCCAGCATTCTCCGAGATTCAAGGAGGGACTGGCTGTTGGATCTCACTCTAAACTGCTCTACCTACAAGTCCATTAGACATCACCAGGGTGGGCAGTGTTTATGGTACTCCCCAGGATTAACCCTTCCAGACCCATATGCAACAAAACCATCAGATAAGTCTCAGGAGGACTGATCTCCACATGTCCCACTTTGCACCTATTATTCCCTTTCTCCCTCAGCTCTGGGGTACTGAGGTCAATTGTCCGATGTGTGATCAGGTAACAGCAGAGTTGGCTGCAAGCTGGGGCGTTCCTGAATCAGGCGGCCCTGAATCAAGGGAGGCATTTTTATGATTATTTTTAAATGATTGTTTTGATGGGCAGCCTTTCTGCTGGGCAAGCAGAACAGGAAGGTGGTCAGCCGTCAATCTAACCCTCCCCTTCCAAAAGTAGCTGCTATACTGAGTGATCAGTGCTGGGGGCAATGGGCGAGGGGCTCCTTTAATAGCTTCTCAGTCTGTGCGGGGAAGTATTGGACCCTCTCTCTGAGCCTCCTCTTCCCGACAGCCACTTGCATCACTAACAGTGACGTTCAGGGCAATTGATGAGCTTTCCAGCCTGCTCCTCAAAGAACCTCTTAATGCTCAATAGAACATTTAAAATTGTGAAAGGTTTGTTGTTTTAGAAAGACTGGAGCTCTCACTGGTGGTGCATGCCTGCCCTGGAGCAATTTGCATTTATGTAGCACCTTTCACAACCTCAGGACATTTCAAAGGGCTTTATTGTCGGCAAAGCACTCCTGGCAGTGCAGTCATTCCTGTAGTGTAGGAAGCATGCCAGCCAATCAGTGCAGAGCAAAATCCCATCGATTGTGATGAAGTTATAACAAGTTAATTGGTTTTAGGTGGTGATTGAGGAATAAACGTTGGCTGGAACACTGAGAATGTACCTGTTCTGTTACAGACTATAGATGGGTGATGATCCACCAGAGGACGCAAACTGAGCCTTGAATTGGTATCTCAATGAAAGTCAGCATCTCTGACAGTGCAGGCCTCCCTCCTCGGAAGAGAGAAGTTATTCTCTTTGGCGGATGATGATCATTATGGAAGTCTCGCTTTAAATACCAGAGAGAGAAGGGAAGAGGGAGTGAGTGTATCCCGAGAGACCTCCAGAGTCTGGGACCTGGGTGAGGCTGGAAGGGGTCCCAGACATAGAGAGGGGTGAGAATGGTTGATGCTGGAGCCTAATGGCTGGATGGTAAGGAGTGGATGACATGGGGTGGTGAAGGCTGGGGGCTGTTGTGGAAGCTACGCTGCTGTCTACCACAAAGAGTAGAAGATCTTCCAGTTTAATTCGAGGCTGCATTGAGTTGGTGGATTAGACTTTCATAAGTTGTGGCAATATGACAATCAACCTAATTACATATAAAGGCTAAGCCTGGGCTCCAGCTCCTGGGCCCCACTTCTGCTGCTACATCTTAAGGTCTTAAAGTCACTTTAGAGTTTTCACACAAGCGAGCAGTTTGCGCAGTGAGCAACTGAACGGATTACTTCCTCACTAATGAAATTATACAGCAAGCGGATATTTACCCTTGTCCAGGAGCAGATTCTCCAAGTACTCCTTGTCTCCATACAGCTCTCCCAGAAGAACTCGGACAGTTTTGTTGGTTTTCGGCTCATCCTGATCTGTTTTCATACTCTGCTGCTTCAGGTTTAATTTCTGCCTTCGCAGTTGAGATTTGGTTTGCGGTAGTGCTTTCTTGATGAGAGATAGAAAGTGTCATCAGTCCACTCTCATTGTCCTGGAGTAACAATAGAACTAAACAACAGCACAGCTTAAATCTCAGCACAACATGTGATTAATCTAAATTCAATACCATAGAATCATACAGCACAGAAACGGCCCCTGCAGTCCAACCAGTCCACATCGACCATGTTCCCAAACTGAACTAGTCCTACCTGCCTGTTCCTAGCCCTTATCCCTCCAAACCTCTCCTAGTCACGTACTTATCCGAATGTCTTTTAAACTGTATCTGCATCTATCAGTTTCTCTGGTGGTTCATTTCTCACACTAACCACTCTTCGCGTCAAAAATGTTGATCTTCATGTCCTTTTTAAATATTTCTCCTCTCACCTTAAAAATATGCCCATAGTTTTGAACTTCCCCCACCCTGGGGAAAAGACCATTGTCATTCACTTTACCTTTGCCTCTCATGATTTTATAACCCTCATCAAGGCCACCCCTCAACTTTCCATGCTACAGTGAAAAATGTTTCAGCCTTTCCAGACTATTTTTATATCTCAAACTCTCCAGTCCCAGCAACATCCTAGTAAATCTTTTCTGAACCCTCTCCAGTTTACTAACATCCTTCCCATTGCAGGGTGGCCAGAACTGCACACAGCACTCCAGAAGAGACCTCACCAACATCCTGTACATCAGTAAATTAAATATGTCTAGAATGGAAACTTTGTGTCTTTCATGGTCATCATGAAACTACTGGGTCTCCATAAAAATCCATCTGGTTCACTAATGTCATTTAGGTGCAAGAATCTGCTGTCCATACCTGGTGTGGCCTACATGGGAGCCCAGACCCACAGCAATGTGATTGACTCTTAACAGCCCTCTGAAATGACGTAGCACACCATTCAGTTGTATCAAAATTGCTGAAGAAAGCTTTACCTCACATGGACTGATTGTCACGTTCTTAAGGGTAATTAGGGATGGGCAATAAATATTGACCTGACTCTCAGTTCCAAAAATGAAATATCAATCTTACCATATCCCAAAACCAATGTCTTCCCGCATCCCTGAAACCCAACAGTGACTCCCACCCATTGCCTTGCTTCAATTAGAGAAATTATTTTTTATAATCCTTGTGAATTCTTGAGTCATTGCAGCTGTTTTGCCCATACTAAAGCTGCTCACCTCCTCTCTTCTGTAAAAGAAGGACAGGTCACCTCTAGTTTCAAGCTTCACTGAGGAAGGGCCTGTGGGAATTAAATGAATTATTAAATCACTGAATTTCCTTGTTGGGAAGTAAAATAGTCAGACAAGTGGCTCAGGGCTCTGAGTAAATCTCATTTGGTTGTCAATGTTATTTGGTTGCTGGTCCCCAGCTGCATGCAGTGCAGCCGAAACAGCACAGGACTGTCTTGTGTTACTCTATTAGACTGAAATGATGGACACCTCGGTGCACAGCGTGATCACATAGAGACTGAATCTTCAGAATGCACTGTCTGCTCTTCAGTCGCTCACTGTCTTTGTAAGATTCCCCAAGTTCCAGACCCCTTATTGATTTCCCCTGATCTAAAGAGCAGGAGGTTTCTCTTACCCTTTTCCTAACTCCCTCTATCACAGCACAACATTCTTGTCTTCAACAGCCAGTTAATGCTTCAACTACAAAAACAAAATACCGTAAATGCAGGAACGCCGAGATAAATCAGACAATGGCAAGAAAATTCGGCACATCTGTCAGCATCTGTGCAATGAGAGAGAAACTGTGGGGGTTTGGAGGGACTGTGTCGGGGTGGTGCAGCTGGGAGTCACATCAGGTCTCCTGTTGTGTTGTCCTGATCTCAGTGCAGCTTCTCAGCAGTGACCAGGTTGGTCAAGGTGAGCATCAGCTATGCTGCTGTGCAGCAGTTTGCACAATTGATCCCCTAATTGTTGTTACATGGGAAAGCTGGCAGTTTGCCAGCAACAGAATGTCCCCCCACTGCCAGCTGCATGGAGGCTAACTCCCTGAGGCAGGTGGGGTTTGGGGTGGGGGGAGGAGGCGATGTGGGAGCTGTCATGTTATGTTTCATTGTCAGTGGTCAGAACTTTATAAAGGTATATCTGCAATACTCAGAGATAGTAGGAACTGCCGATGCTGGAGTCGGAGATAACACAGTGTGGGGCTGGAGGAACACAACAGGCCAGGCAGCATCAGAGGAGCAGGAAAGCTGACGTTTCGGGTTGGGACCCTTCTTCAGAAAATTTTCAGAGAAGTCAGTTTTCTTGCTCCTCTGTTGCTGCCTGGCCTGCTGTGTTCCTCCGAGTTCACACTATGTTATGTCTGCAATATTACCAACTTAGGTTAGTGGTAAGGTTAATATCACAGCTCAAAACATGAGGGCATATGAGTCCCAAATTTCATCTTAGTGGGAGCCTCTTGAAGCATGGCATATTGGTTAAAGAATGATACAGTTTGCAAATACAGGTTAATATTAGCCGATACTGAAGTGCCTCTCACTGTAAAGTATGCATATGTGACGAGCTGACACAAATATTTGTTGAATCTTTCAATGCCGAATTACCCGTGTCTAGATATTATGCTGCGGGACTTAACATTAGCCTTGCCACATCATAAAATACCCAGCTGGAGGGAAAGCTGGCAACATGGTGGCTGTTCAGTGGAGACCATTAATGACAGGGGATTCATGCCAAAGAGAGGGAGCTGCAACTGTGAACGGCAGCCCCAACATGCAGAAACCCCCAACAACCAGTAGGGCCCTTTGCCTTCTGTCGCTGGGAAGTTACTATTTCTGAATACCTGCGTGAAACCACCTCCAGTTTGAGGATCTGTCGAGGTACTGGGCAGCCTCAGCAGCACCCAGCTCCTACAATATCATTGCTGAGGTTTCTGATTGGATTAGCACCAGGAGGAGCCCTTATCCTGCTCTGAATCAGATGGTGCACTCACAGGGGACCAATTAGGAAGCAAAACCATCAAAGCTAATACCACTTCCATTATATTTTGTTTCCATGTTCCAATATTTTCGATGGTTACTTTGAAAAATTCCTTCCCTTCACCCTTCAGGGATTTTCTTGCCCCACCATCTCCTTCCTTGTCTATACTTCCCTTTATCCCTCCCGCCACATTACCCGTGTGACTTCCAATGTGTCAGCAGCTCCACATGAAGCTTAATCCTGGCCTTGACATCAGAGAGATGGGGGGTGGGGGGGGGGGGGGGGGCAAGATGGGAACCCCAGAGGCAATTCCTCACTAAACACGCACTTACTTCCAACAGAATTGTCAATAGCCTCCCGAGCTTTCTGAATTCCCAGGCGGAAATTCCGGTCGTCTGGACGGAGTTTATGTCCTCGATGATAGAACATTAATGCAAGCTCAAATTCACCCTTAGCATAAAGGCTTTCAGCCTTTCGATAAAGGCCCTGAGAAAGCAACAAAATACAAGAATAACTAACTCCCTTTGTAGTTTTAAAGCTTGCACATCGATTTCAATAAAAATTGCACAACTTTGCAGTGCACTTGTTATTATCACAGGATTAATTCGTAAAGAAATACAAGCTTTTAATTTCTCTTGCCAGTATCCAGCAAAATACATCAATACGATGCACTGCTAGGACTATGCCAGGTCTCACTTCACTACATGCACCCCCTCAACCTACCAAAACACCCATTTCACCAAAGAGATCCCAAATTCAAGGACACCTCCATTACAATGTCCCAAAACTGACAGTACATCCCTATAAGTATATGAGCCGTTCCAGGTATTTTACTTGGTCTGGTTTGTCATTGCTGATTTAAGTTTGCACAGCGGAGATGATGGATTCACTATCTTGGACCCATAAACTAAGGCGGGAAAAACTGCTGAGTTCCTCTTCCTATCACTCCCCATTATGAAAAAGTGCAAACTTACAGAATCACAGAATTGTTACATTGCAGAAAGAGGCCATTTAGCACGCGCCTCCCTCTTCACATCGTCTGCGCATGTTCTTCCTACCAAAATGCATCACATCACACTTCTCATGAAAAGCAAGGGTGTTAATACATCACCTGGGGAACTCAATACAAATCGTCCTCCAACATGCAAATCTTCCACTGATCACTCTTCTCTATTTCCTATTACTCAGCCAGTTTTGTATCCAGGATCATTTTGTATCTACTGACCCTTTTATTCCATCTGTTTCTGACATATCTGTTGTGAGCCATTGTATCGAATGCCTTTTGAAAGTCCAAATACATCACATCAATGGCATTATCCTGACTGACTCCTTCAAGAATTCCCGCAAGTTCATGAAACAGAACTTTCCTTTAGAAGCCCATGCTGGCTCTTCATAAAGAACCCTTCATTTCCCATGTGACTGATACTTCCAACCCAAAGAATTGTTTTGCATTTCTTCATCATAAAAGCTAAACTAACTGGTCTGTAATTGGTGGGACTACCCTTATGGTTTTTGATCAAGGACATAATACCTACTATTCTCCAGCCTTCTCGTACCTGCCTGATCCTCGGGAAGACTGAAAGATTATGACTAATGCCCTGCAGCTTCCACTTTCGCATTCTTCAAAATCCTCAGACGCATCTTTTAGCACATGGAATACAGTGGATGAAGAAAGCAACTCACCACCACCTTCTCAAGGGCACCTAGGGATGGGCAAGAAATGCTGGCCAGCCAGTGATGCCCATGTCCCACAGTGGATAAAAGAAATCTGGACCCAGTGCCCTGTCAACATTAGGTCCATCAAAGTCTTCTTCCTTAATAACCTTAGAAACTTCTAGTGACAGAATTTCCTCCCCCACCCCATGCCCAGGCCAGGTAGTATCTACCTCCTTGGTAAAACCAAATGCAAAATATTCATTTAATGTTTTTTGGGGCTTCTAATTGTACCTATTCTTTTCATTATTGATATGTCCATTGAATACTTTGGCCTTCTCCTTTATGTTGACCACCAACCTCTTCTCATAATCTCTCTTCAGTTATCTTATTTGTATTTTTGTCATTCCCCCCATCCCCAAGCTTTCTGTATTTCTCTCGATTGTATTTTCTACCTGTCTCCCATGATGAAGATACATTCCTTCATTATTTAAAGCTCTATCTCCTTTGTCATCCAGTGAGCTCTGGATTTGTTTGTTCTCCATTTCTCTTTTGTGGGAACATACCTTGTCTCAAACCAGTCCCTTTCTGAAGACATCCCATTGTTCAGCTAAAGTATGTCCTGTTGACCTTTTGTTCCAGTTTACCTGATCCATTTCTGTTCCTGCTCAATCAAATCATTCTCGGAGACCAAACAAAACAATTACTGGAAATTAGTGTGTGAGTGGACTATCTTAATTACTCTTGCAGAGAGCTGGCATAGAAATGGTGGGCCAAATGGCCTCCTCTCATGCTACTCTGTGATTCTAAAATTCTATAAGGACAAAAAAATTGGTGCACTGCCAAAAGAGCAAAAACATCAAAGGGAAGGAATCCACTAAATAATTGTTATATCAAGATGACCTTATAGAACTCTTTACTGCCCAACTGGGAGGCCTCTGCATCCTTCAAAGCAAGAGTGGTGTTTCCCATTGCCAGGTAGCATCGGGACCGGGCAACCAGACAGTTCCTGTTCTTTGGTTCTTGTTGAAGAGCCTGCAACAGAATAAAAACCAAAAGAACTGAAGATGCTGCAAATCTGAAACAAAAACAGAAATTGCTTGAAAAACTCAGCAGGCCTGGCAGCATCTTGTTGAGAGAAATCAGAGTTAACATTTCAGGTCGAGGGACCCTTCCTCAAAGCTGGGAACAATAGAATTACAGTAAACTGTGATTTTCACATGAATAAAGCATTCTTCAAAATGTTTCCTTATGCATTCGTTAAGATCAGATGTAATCCTGAAAGAAACATACTCCACAACCACTACATAATACCGAAATATTCCAGGGCATTTAGAGTACAGTTCCTCCACATTGACCCCATCAAACACTCCCATGACAGGGGCATAAGAACATAACAAATAGGAGCAGGAGTAGCCAATTTGGCCCATCGAGCCTACTCCACCATTCACTAAGATCATGGGTGATCTTTTTGAGGACTGAGTTCCACTTACCCAGCTGCTCTCCACGACCCTTAATTCCTCTACCATTCAAAAATCTATCTATCGTTCCCTTAAGAATATTAAACAAGGTAGCCTCAACTGCTTCCTTGGCCCGGGAATTCCAGAGATTCACACCCCTTTAGGTGAAGAAGTTCCTCCTCAACTCAGTCCCAAATCTGCTCCCCCTTATTTTGAGGCTGTGCCTCCTAGTTCTAGCTTCACCCACCAGTGGAAACAACCTCCTTGCTTCTATCTTATCTCTTCCCTTCAGAATTTTATACGTTTCTACAAAATCCCCACTCCTCACTCTTCCAAATTCCAATGAGTTATGTCCCAGTCTCCTCAATCTGCCCTCATAAACCAACCCTCTCAATTTTGGAATAGCCTACTGAACTTCCTCTACACCCCTTCCAGGACCAGTGCATCCTTTCTCAAGTAAGGAGATAAAAACAGTACACAGTACTCGTGGTATGGCCTCACCAGACCCTACACAGCTGCAGCATAACCTTCTAATTTTTACAGTCCATCCCTCCATCAATGAAGGATATTGTTCCATTTGCCTTCCTCATAACTTGCTGCGCCTGCATACCAACTTTTCGTGATTCATGCACAAGGACACCTGGGTCCCTCTGCATGGCAGCATGCTGCAGTTTTTCACCATTTACATAATAGTCCATCTTGCTGTTATTCCTATCAAAATGGATGACCTCACATTTACCAACAATGTACTCCATCTGCCAGACCCTTGCCCACTCAATTAACCTATCTACCCATTTGCAGACGTTCAGTGCCCTCTGCACAATTTGCTGTATCATTTACCTAAGTGTCATCTGTGAACTTTGACATTCTACACTTGGTTCCCAATTCTAATCCAACCATTTACAGCAAGGGCTTAGATACAGAGTAAAACTTCTTCCACACTGTCCCCATGAAACACGCCGAGAACAGGGAATGCACAGGGTTAAATGCAGAGTAAATCTCCCTCGACACTGTCCCCATGAAACATGCCGAGAACAGGGAATGCACAGGGTTAAATGCAGAGTAAATCTCCCTCTACACTGTCCCCATCAAACACTCCGAGAACAGGGAATGCGCAGAGTTAAATGCATAGTAAAGCTCCCTCTACATTGTCCCCATCAAACACTCCAAGGACAGGGACTGTCTACTACATCTACATTGTCCCCATCATTCCCAGGATAGGGCCCCACACCTCTAAATGAACGTTAGGAAAACAAAGGAGATGCTGCCACACTGACTAGGGCAGTGCAGGGTGACCCTGGCAGTTCCAATGCTGAAGCATTAGTCATGCTCGTCCCTGGCTGAAGGGTCACATTTGTCAGCAATACAGGTGAGTAGTTTTCTTCTGGGGGATATGAGCCACCCGGCATTGAGTATTCTGATTCTGGGCAATTTGACCGAGTTGTGAACTGGCTTTGGGAAAGTGTACCGCCCTGAAACTCTCCTTGGTGTATCCCCGAACCCTCCCCACACCAAATCTCCAAGCAATTTGTCCGGTCAGAAATCTCCCTCACACTCCCCCTCCATTCTGTGAAAGTTGTACCAAACCGTTAAAGATCCAAAACCTAAGATAATAAAGTGTGGAGCTGGATGAACACAGCAGGCCAAGCAGCATCTCAGGAGCACAAAAGCTGACGTTTCGGGCCTAGACCCTTCATCAGAATGGCCTGCTGTGTTCATCCAGCTTCACACTTTGTTATCTTGGATTCTCCAGCATCTGCAGTTCCCATTATCCAAGATCCAAAACCTGCCCGCTTGCAAAGATTAAACAGGTCCCCAGTCCCTGTACACCAGCTGGCGATGAAACTTACATGCGTGTAACTGTTGATAGCCTTCTCATACTCCCCCAGCACGTACAGGCGGTCCCCCTCTGACTTGTAGGTGAGGTACGAACAGATTGGACCCGACAAAACGTCCTCATCATCGTCAGCCATCGCCGTGTTTCCGTCTGACTCTGTCTCTCTGCGAGCTGTCTTTTTGCTTCTGCCTGGGTTTTTCTCTCTCCCAGTCTCTGCCGACCTCTCTCTCTCTCCCTGTGCTTTTTATTTGTTCTCTCGGCCTATCTCTGTTTTTATTTCTCTCCCTCTCTGTCTCTGTTTCACTCTCTCCTTCCCGGCTGCTGGTAATGCCAGGGCTTCTCGCGGTTACAGTCTGTTTGGAATGTAACCAGTCAGTCTCCTAGCAACCCCCTAACAACCAGACCGAGGGACACCGCTTTAAAGGGATCATTTCGCCTTCTGGACAAAGTGATTTCTATTTCATTTCAATCGGCTGATGCTAATAGTTTAGAATGACACCCTCCCCTCCCCAATGCCGCGCATTTGAACATAAGAAATAGCAGCAGGAGTCGGCCATTCAGCCCCTCCATTCTACCTGCCCCACCATTCGATATGATAAAAGCAACTGCGGATGCTGGAGATCTGAAATGAAAACAGAGACTCAGCCGGGCAGCAATATCTGTAGAAGTAGAAACAGGGTTAACAAGAGTCTATAAGATCATGGCTGATTTGCCCCGTCCTCAACTCAGCTTTTCTGCCAGCTTCTCATTATCTTCAACTTCCTGATATTTCAAAAATCTGAATACCTCCTCTTTAAATACTTTCATATTTAGCCCCCACAACACTCTGGGCTACCAAATTCCAGACATTCACTATCCTCTGGGAATAGAAATTTCTTCAGATGTCAATGTTAATTGAGCAACCCCTAATTCTACAACCGTATCTCCTAGTTTGAGATTCCTTAACTAATGGAAACATCTTCTCAACATCTACATTATCAAGTCCCCTTAGAATCTTGTATATTTCAGTAAGATCACCCCTCATTCTTCCAGGCTCGAATAAGCAACAGTATAACCTGTTTACCCATTCTTGATCACTCATCTCCCCCGTCCTGGAATCAGTCAAGTGAAACTCTTGAACTGCCTCTGAGACTAGTAAATCATTTTGTGAATAAAGGGATCAAAACAGTACACAGTACCTCAGGTGCAGCCTCACCTGCACCCTGTACAGTTGTAACAAGAATTCCCCGTTTTTTAAACTGTAACTCATTAGCAATAAAGACCAAGATTCTGTTGAACTTCTTATTTACCTACTGCACCTGCACGTTAACTTTGTGCGCAAAAACACCCATCTGTGCTGCACTGTTTTTTGGAGTCTGCCTTTTGATTTTCCCCACAAAAGCACACTACCTCACACTTTCCTAAATTAAACTCCATTTGCCAGGGTTTTGCTCATTTATTCAACCTATCCACATCCTTTTGCAGATTCCTTATGTCCTCAGCACATCATACCCTCCCACCTACTTTTGAATCATCATCAATTTGGAAACATTACTCCCCCCCTTCAATGTCTTTAACATGGGTAGTAAACAAATAAGGCCCCAGGTCTGATTGTTTTTGCACTGGAGTATAGGAGGTTGAGAGGTGACCTATAGAGGTTTATAAAATAGTGAGGGGCATAGATAAGGTGAATGGTAGATGTCTGACATCTCCCCTCGAGTGGAGGATTCAAATCTCAGGGACATATTTTTAAGGTGAGAGGAGAAAGGCAAGTGTGCAATTTTTTAAAGTCAGAAAATGGTCTGTGTGTGGAATGAACTTCCAGAGGAAATGATGGATGCTAGTGCAGTTACAACATTTAAAATACATTTAGGTAAGTACATGAATAAGAAATGTTTGGAGGGCCATGGGCTTAGCATTTCCTATTTTCTACTTAAAACTGAGAAGATCTGGAATATTTAACTTTTAACTTCATTTTTTATTTCTATATTGTTTTTATGATTCTGCTCCTAGATACCTGTACCTAAGATGGCACTTTGTGTGTTAACATTATATACTTTTCACTGTACTCGTGTACAATCAAAATCAAATCAAAAAATCAATTGTAGGCAGGTAGGACTAGTTGAGTTTGGAATTATATATGGCAAAGACAGGTTGGACCAATGGGTTTGTTTCTGCACTGATTGAGTCAATGACTCTGTGATCCTTCTGGCACTCCACTAGTTATTACTTTCCAGCCAGAAAAAGACCCATTAATTCTCATTCACTCTCTTCTATGTGTTAACTGATACTCAATTCAGGTTACCACATTATGCTCAATAATTTCAGATCTTGTGCTATAACCTTTGTTGTCTTATTCCACCTTAAAACAAGTTGGACAATTCCAAACAGAATGTTACAAATGTACTTGCCCAGGTGTCCTACAATATTGACATGAAAGAGAAGGGAACTCCTCAATGATCTAGCCACAGCATATGGGGCAGGAGTGTCAATGATCACTACCCTTGGTTTGGCTAATTTGGACAATAAACTCAGGATCTTGACCCAACAAGTCCTAGAAGGATTGAATATAGACAATCAACAGGACACCATGGGGCAACTAGCAGAGAATCAGGCTGGCCACCACTCAGTGACTATCCCAGAGGGTCACACCAAGACAATTAACCAGATCATCCAGGGACAAATCAGGGAATACAGTTAACAGCAAAACCATATCCTGTGCAGCACCTACAGTAACTGGTTGATTAAGCAGCTGAGATAGCACCTCTGACAGACTAGCGAAGGGAAAATCCCATCCTCGATCAGTAAATAACAGCTTGAACATTTGTTCCGGGAGAAGACCCATAGAAACATCTCTGCTTGTCAGTTGCAACAGCTCATCAAGATGTGGTATAATCACAATGACAAGGATATTCTCGGTGAGGTTCTGGGTTTGGTGATGGGAATTACAATCATTCCTAGTGACAAAGCTGGGTTGAGGACATTTGAAGTTGAAAGTATTGGAATTTTAAAAAAATTATTTGGATGAGTTACCATGACACCCTGCCATACGCTATGGTGAAACAGGGCATATTGATATGGACCACTCTAAGTAAATGCGAACAAACAGGACCTATCATCATATGCCCCATTATCTGTCATCCACAAATTCAGCCATTCTCACATCTAGCTGTAGTCCTAACTGCACTAACCTTGATCTATCTCAGGATACTGGTGATTAAGATTGCAGGCTGGGAAAGATAGATATGCCAAGAGGTTTCTCACTCATTATAAATAATAATGTACACGTACACAGGGGATCTAAGGTGGATGGAACTCTCAGGGCTATCACTATTGTCACTTCCATTTGTTCTGATGACTGAATGTTGTCTATGCACTTCAATCTTGTATGGATTATTGCAACAGGAGTTTCCCTTTATTATATGCGCAATTATAGGATAGGCTTGACCAATGTCAATGGCTTTCGCATGAATATGTTGGCCCTCCTGACAACAAATATAACCAACTTTTACAATTAGGTTTGAACTTCATTCACGTAAGCTTTCTTCTATCCAAGACAAGGGAGATGTAACAACCTCCTAGCTGCTAAAACACAGCTCGATTGCTAACTTGGCCAAACAGCCAAGTGATAGTGGACACATTGGCCAAGTAAAACTCTGGAATCACAAAACCCATACACCTGACATAGTGCAAACACAGCAGGCAGATGCTAATGATGTTAGCATAAGGGAAAAGACAACAGTCTCATGGACAGACATACCCCCAACAACTTATCCACCAAAGAAAGTAGGGCCCAGACAGAAGCCCTGTTACACAGGGAAACTAACAGTAGCAAGCCATCCAAATGATTAGGGGAGCAAATTACTGCAGATGCTGGAATCTGTGCTGAAAATAAAAAAATTGCAAGGGATCACAACAGGTCAGGCAGCGCCAAGGAGAGAGAACAAGCTAACATTTCAAGTCCAGATGACTCTTCATCAGAACCTTCCTATCCATGTACCTATCCAAATGTTTTTTGAATGTCTTATTTCTTAATGATTCTGACTTGCAGTTTGTAGTCTGTTATATGTGACCTGGGGAGGGCTTGAGGTGAGTGTGTTTATTAACAGTAATATTGGGTTTATAATTTATCGAGTGCATGTTATCAAACAAATTATTTTGTATTAATTGATAATATCCAGATTAATCTAGCAGAAAGCATAGATTGTCTTTTGGAAGAAATAACAGGACATTCAGAAAAGCCCAACACGATTAAACAGAGTCAGAATTTACTCAACACCAGGCTATAGTTAAACAGATCTATTTGAAATCACAAGCTTTTGGCACTGAGTCCCCTTGTCAGGTGATGTGAGAGGTTTGCACACAAACTCAAATTTACAGGCAGAGATCAAGGGCAGAGAGATCAAAAAGTCATACTTAACGGTGTGAGTAAAGTGTCAACAGCTGAATAACAAGTGAAAGGATGCCCTATAATCTAATTAAATAAGGCAGAGAGGTATTTACAAAAAATTTGAAGTAGGTTGGTGCTGGAGACAAACTAAATGACTGGAATAATACAATAGGTATAAGAGTTGCATGCTGAGGGTCTAACCAACGTCGTAAGTAATCCAAAGCTGGACAAGCTAATTAAGGTACAAAAGTCATAACAACTTATCAAGGTGATGGTGTCAAAACAGGACAGTAAAGAAGACTTTACCGATACGCAACAGTGTGATAGGGTCACATGTAGCGCAACATGAAGCGAAGATTGCAGTTCAGGCCATCTTCTTGGGTTTGGAACTTGGCTATTGGTTTCTGCTCGGCGATTCTGCGCTGTTGTGCATCTCAAAGTCTGCCTTGGAGGTCGCTTACACGAAGATTGGAAGCTGAATGTTGTTGACCACTGAAGTGTTCCCTGACTGGGAAGGAACACACCAGTCTGCTGATTGTTGCACAGTCTCCATTCATCTGCAGTCATAGTGTCTGCATCGTCTTGCCAACCTACCATGCCTTGGGGCATCCTTGCCTGCAGAATATAAGATGAACAACATTGGCCGAATCACGTGAGCATCTGCTGTGTGTGTGGTGGGTGGTGTTCCCATGTGTGATGGTAGTGTCTGTGTCAAAGATCTGACATGTCTTGCAGAGATTGCTGTGACAAAGTTGTATAGTGTTGTGGTCAATGTTGTCCTGAAGGTTGAGCAGTTTGCTGAATGATGATCTGTTTAAGGTTTGGCAGTTGTTTGAAGGAGAGAAGTGGTGGTGTGGGAAAGATCTTGGCGAGATGCTCGTTGTCATCAATAACATGTTGAAGGCTGCAAAGAACATGGCGTAGTCTGTCTGCTCCGGGGAACTACTGGGCAATGAAGGGTGCTCTATTGGTTATGTCGTGTGTCTGTCTTCTGAGGAGGTCATTGCAGTTTTTTGCTGTGGCTCATTGGGACTGGGGATCAATGTGTTGAGCATCGTATCCTGTTCTTATGAGGGCATCCTTCAATCTCTCTAGGTGCCTCTTGCTTTTCTCCTCATCTGAGCAGATTCTGTGTATGCATAGGCTTCCATCCTAAACATATTAAAAAATCCATCCCCTATGGACAAGTCCTGCGCAAACATAGGATCTGCTCAGATGAGGAGGAACACAACAGACTCCTAAAGATTTTAAAGAATGCCCTCATAAGAACGGGAAATGATGCTCAACTCATTGATCACCAGTTCTGTTGTGCCATAGTGAAAAACCACAAGGATGTCCTCAGAAGACAGACACAGGATATGAAAAATAGAGTATTCTTCATTGTCCAATACTTTCCTAGAGCAGAGAGACTGTGCCATGTTTTGTGCAGCCTCCAACATGTCATAGATGATGATGAGCATCTTACCAAGATCTTCTCCAAGCCTCCACTTCTCGCCTTCAAACACTGCCAAACCTTAAATAGACCATCGGTCGCAGCAAACTTCCCAGCCTTCAGGACAACATTGACCATGACACCACACAACTTTGCCATGGCAACCTCTGCAAGACATGTCAGATCTTTGACATGGTCACTACCATCACACGTAGGAACACCACCCACCATCTACACGGCTGATACTCATGTGACTCAGCCAACATTGTCTACGTTATATCCTGCAGGCAAGGATATCCCAAGGCATGTTATTTTGCCAAAGCCATGCAGGCATGACAGCAATGGATGAATAGACAGCATGCAACAACAGCTAGGCAGAAATGTTCTCTCCCAGCTGGGTAATACTTCAGCGGCCAAGGACATTCAGCTTCCAAACTTCGGGTAAGCGTACTCTGAAATACCCAACAACACAGAATCTGATAGACATGTTCCATACCCATGAAGACAGTCTCAACAGTGATATTGGGTCCATGTAGTGCCACACTATTCTGTATTTGTAAAATCTTCCTTACTGTGCTGTTTTGATGGCATTACCTAGATAAATTGATATGGACTCTTTACCTTAATTAGTTTCATAGAATCTCTACAGTGTGGAAGCAGGCCATTAGGCCCATCAAGTCCACACTGATCATCCAAAGAGCATCCCACCCTCGACACTGTGGGCAATTTAGCATGGCCAATCCACCTAAACCACATATCCTTGGACTGTGGGAGGAAACCAGAGCCCTCAGAGGAAATCTAGGCAGACACGGGGAGAATGTGCAAACTCCACAGTTGCCCAAGGCTGAAATCGAACCTGTGTTCCTGGCATTGTGAGGCAGCAGTGCTAACCACTGATATTCTGTGCAGTTCTGGATTACTTATTATTTTGGTTAGACCCTCAACATGCGACCCATACCTATTATATTATTCCAGTCATTTGACTTGACTCCAGACCACCTTATTTTTAACTTTTTGTAATTATCTCTCTGCCTCATTTAATCGGATCATACATTATCCCTTCACTTGTTATTCAGCTGTTGACACTTGCACTGTCTGTACTATCTTTTGCTCTTTCTGCCTTTGATCTCTTTGCCAATAAATTCTGTGTCTGTGTGCACCCTCTCACATCACCTGACAAATGGGCTACACTCCAAAAACTTGTAGTTTCAAATAATCTGCCGGAATATAACCTGGTGTATAAATTCTGACTCTGTTTAATCATGTTGAGTTTTTCTGAATGTCCTGTTATTTCTTCCAACAGACAATCTATGCTTTCTACTAGATTAGTCTGGATGTTATCAATTAATACAAAATAATTTGTTCGATAACATGCACTCAGTAATTTATAATCCCAATATTACTGTTAATATACACACTCACCTCAAGACCTCCCAGGTCACATCTAACATACTACAAACTGCAAGTCAGAATCATTAAGAAATAAAACATTCAAAAAACATTTGGATAGGTACATGGATCAGAAACCTTTAGAGGGATATGGGCCAAATGCAGGCAAACAGGACTAGTTTCAATTTAGGAAACATGGACAAGTCGTACTCCTAAGATACTGCTTGGCCTGCTGTGTTCATCCAGCTCCACACTTTGTTATCTTGGGTTGTCCAGCATCTGCAGTTCCCATTATCTAAAAAACGTCTTTGCTTTGTTTGCTGGATAGAGTCAAACTCCAATATGAAACCTCGAGTCCTAAGGAAAGTTCTCCGGACCCAAAACTTAGGCTCTGATTTCTCTTCCCAGATGCTGCCAGACTGCTCAGTTTTTCCAGCAACTTCTATTTTTGTTCCTAATATATGTTTGTTTCCTCATATGATAATGTACGGAACCGAACTGCTTTGGTTATTTTGTACGTATATAAAGATATTTTTATGAATAAAATATTTTTTGAAATAAAGGTTGAAATTTAACACAAAGGAATTCATTTGCACCAAGACCCTTTGATCTATAAGTGGAGACAGATAGTAAGATGATTACAGAAGTTTTGTTGAACTTTGTAAGTCATTTCTTTTGTTCTTGTTGGAATATTGTGGCCAATTGCATTATTTCCTATATTTTAGTGAGGATGTCAAAGCCTTGCACAGTGACTACAAACAGTGTCCAGGATGAACGATCACAATTAATGAGAAAAGATTGAGAAACTGGGGTTGTTCTCTTATAGCAGAGAGATTAAGGGGAAATTTACAGATCTTGTCAACATCACGAAGAGTTTTGATAAAGTAAACGAGGAGTAGAAACAAATCTACACAGCGCGTTTTTGTGATGAGGAATGCAGTGCCTGAAAGAGAGATGAAGAAAATTCATTTATAATTTTCAAAAAGTAATCGAAGAAATATTTAAGTATGTTTCATAGAGACAGCATAATGAGTTGAATTGCCTCCTGCATTATTATTTGCATATATTGTCGAATCAACACGTTCAAGGATGTTATGACACTATTCTGAAGCAGTGGGAACTTGAGCCCGGATCTCCTGGTCCATATGTATGGATACAATTCTGTATTATTGTAGGGTGATTTGTAACTATGTACAGGGTGGGTCACGCAATGCACACTGGGGGTTGTAGTTTGAGAAGAGCATGGTACTTTGGCTCATACGGATATAGAGACTACAAACTCCAGCATGCAGTGAGGCCGGATTTTTTTTTTTAATTATATAGGTTTCCATGGGGGTTGTTTCTTGCGTAGCCGCGGGCTGTTGTAGTTTGCAGAGTGATCCTCAAATTGGTTCAGAGGCTGAATCAGACTACAACCCCCAGCATGCAACAGGTCACCCCCGTGCTGCAGACGCGTCGTGGTGGAATGGGGCGGAGCCGGGAGTTCAGGCGGTGAGGCCGGACCTTCACGTGATGCGGTATCAGCCAATGGACGAGCTGGGATGGCCGATCAGCAGATGGTGAGGCGAGAGGCGGAGAGTGGAGGCCGAGTGCCTCTTGACGGAGCCGGGAGAGAGCCCGAGAAACCCCCGCTGACGGAGCCGGGAGAGAGCCCGAGAAACCCCCGCTGACAGAGCCGGGAGAGAGCCCGAGAACCCCCCCCCCCCCCCCCCCCCCGACGGAGCCGGGAGAGAGCCCGAGAACCCCCCCCCCCCGACGGAGCCGGGAGAGAGCCCGAGAACCCCCCGCTGACGGAGACGGTGAGGAGGCCGCAGGTGAGGCTTGGGGATGGGGGTACAGGGCTGAGTCATTCAGGTTGAGGGAGAGGGTAGTAGCCGCCGCCGCCGCCGCCGCCGCCGCCGCCATGTGCTTCACAGCATCAGCGCCGAATAGAAACCGGCTCCTGAGTTATCTCCGCAGCCTCCGTGTGGCCGGCAGGTCCGGTCACTGCATTATCCTGTCTCCCGGGTGTTCAGGAGCTGTTTCCAGCCTCTCCCAGCTCACACTTCATTGTAATGCACAAAAGAACCGGGGACCGGACAAGTGGACGGGATTATTTTCACTCTGAGCTGTGCTGCCCTTGAAGCCGATGGAAGCCTATTCCATAATAACTTTAAAAGGGAATTGGATAAATAGTTTGGTGGGAAAGATTTCCAGGTCCATAGGATGAGTGAGCCTGCCTTCAAAGTGCTACTGTAGCTTCTGTGGGCTTTTAAAAAAATGTTTAGTTGTAATTGCCTCAATCTTTTCCTTGATAATCACTTCTGTGTCTTATCGGGAACAAAAACAAAGTTGGTGGAAAAGCTCAGGAGGTCTGAACAGCTTCCTTTGCTCTGAGGAAGGGCCACCGCACCCGACACGTTAACTCTTGTTTTCTCCTTCACAGATGCTGTCAGACCTGCTGAGCTTTTCCACCAACTTTGTTTTTGTTCCTGATTTACAACATCCATAGTTCTTTTGGTTTTTATTCTGTGTTTTATCGCTTGTGCGGGTTAATTTCCGGTAGAATTAGAATCCCATCACGCCCGTAATGCAATTTTTCTTCTTTCACCCCGCACAAAAGAATCTGCCTTTTTTCACTTGTCGTCCAGACATTGGGATCAATCCTCTTGGTAGCCAAATTTTTTAGTGATGTAACCATTTAAAGTTATTTTGTTTGATATTAGATCAAAAGTTTATCTTCCATGGTGCATGTGACTACATGTTGTACCTGTGCCTCAATGGGGGCATCTTGTGTGTAATAACTCATTAAGCGTGATACTTCACTCTAGAGCCTCAAAATTCCACCAACTCAGAGGAAAGTGGAAATTCCAGTGCTATTTTGGAAAGGCCATCTTTTGGATAAGATTTAATAATATGCTGTCTCTTGCTTTTTATAGTGCTTTAGAAACTGTATCCAACTTACTCCCTATTATTCTGGCAATATCTATTTTTCATCCAAATCACTGAAACAGATTATATAGCAATTATCAACTGGTCATTTATGGGAGTTTTTTGTGCAAATTGCCTGCTGTGCTTATTACAGTGCAAAAATGACTGCCCTTCTAAAGTAGGGTGCTTTGAGATGCCTGGGATGTGGAAAAGGTGCAGTATAAAAGACAGTATATCCAATTTTTGCCAAGATAAAATAGACAGTCAAGCCATGCCAAGTGAGCAAATTAACGTTTTATATGCGAGCTGAATGTTTGAGAAAAGTGCCCATGAAAATATTTAAGTAACATTGGATCCAGATCCAACTACCAGAAATCATCTGCAGATAAAACTGAGCAAAAGAGCAGTCATGAATGTTTTATGCCACAGAATGTTGGGTAAGCAAGCATTTTTGTGAGGGGCCTCCTTTGTTTGGAAGCAGGCGCATCAGTTATGCAGGACAGTGTGCATTAAAAATGTTTTATTCTTTTAGTTTACAGTATGTAAACTGTCAGACCTACCAACTAAATTATGATCAACTTTGTTAAAGGGAAATAAGTAGCTCATCATACAGGCTGAGAGCATTTGTTCTTTGAGAATTTTAGTGTGTACACAATTAGAACACCTAGTTCTCTGGAATCAGTAACCTGAGTAGGTTATACTCTGAAGCCCAGGGAAGTTCATGGAGCTACTGGAAACGGTTCTGTAATCACAAAGTATAGATGATCCTTGACAAGAAGAGAGCATATTTTTATTGATTTTAATAATGGGTTGTTGCCTGGCTTTATCGGTATCTAATCAAAGTGAAATGAGGAACTGTACACATTGTAAATATACAATGGGGTGACATGGTGACTCAGTGGTTGCCTCACAGCGCCAGGGACCCGTGTTTGATTCCAGCCACGGGCGACTGTCTGTGTCGAGTTTGCACGATCTCCCTGTGTCTGTGTGGGTTTCCTCTGGGTGCTCTGGTTTCCTCCCACTGTCCAAAGATGTGCAGGCTCGGTTGATTGGCCATGCTAAATTGCCTGTTGTGTTCAGGGATGTGTAGATTAGGTTGGTCATAGGGAAGGATCTGGGTGGACTGCTCCAGGGGTCGGTGTGGACTTGTTGGTCGAGGGGCCTGTTTCCCCATTGTAGGGATTCTATTGTATTCTATGAAAATACAGAACTGTCTCCGAGAGGAATTCCAAAATCAGCAGGGAGTCAATACTGGTGTTTGTTTTGGAATTGTTTCTTGCCTGAAGGTGCTTTCTTTTTTTCTCTGCCAATGTTTAGTATTTCATGAAGTCATGTGGCAGAAAGCTAGTGCATTTGCTAGCTGCTTTGCAATCCTTATGGAATGGAATGAAATGAAATGCAACCCAATCCCTTTCTATGTTTAGCTTGCAAACCCATACAACTTAATTTAGCATCGGAGTGGTAAGTGACCCAGAAGTTACTATTGACTTGGCTTTGTAAGAATTCCTTCTTCTATTATTAAGTGTTTATTCATGTGTATATTGTGGTATAAAAAGGGCTATATACAATAAGACTGTCCATTATAATACAAATTTTCATTCTTCGTATTAATGTTTGTTCCCCCGTGCAAAATCGACAACAAAATCAGTTGTTTCAATTGCTCAGATGACTTTGAGAATGTCTGATTCTTTGTTTAATTTGTGTAGTTTTGTCCCTCACTTATAACCAGGAGAAGCCATACTTCACACAACCACAGCATTTGTATGGCAGAGAATATGTTGTGCAGCTCATATGACTTCCTAAAGCTTTCGATCGTTTACAAGGCACAAGACTAGAGTGTGATCAAATACTTTCCATTTGTCTAGTTGGATGTAGCTTCAATGACACTTACAAAGGAGAGGCAGTGGCCTAGTTTTCATATCACAGGGCCAGAGCCCCAGACTAATGGTCTAGAGATGTGAGTTCAAATCTAACCAGAACAGATGGTTGAATTTGGGGGAAAAAAGTGCTATCTTAATGATGGCCATACAACCACTGTCAATCGTCATGTAAACCTATCTGGGTCATTAATGTCCTTTGGTGGGGTAGATCCCTGCCATCCTTGCCTGGTTTGGTCTGTATGTGACTCTAGACCCACAGTGGTGTGGTTAGCTCTTAAAGATGCCCTCTGGGCAATTAGGGTTGGAAAATAAATGTTGGCCCAATAAAAGGTGCCTTCCTACCTCTGAATGAATAAACAAGTACTTCAGCCCAAGACCATCTGCTTGGGTGGCACTTTATTGACCAACATAAAAATCTGTTCCCTTCAGCACTGGCACATCATGAGCAAGATGCCAGTGTTTCTTTGACAGTGCTTCCTAACCCTTGACCCCTGCCACCTGGACGGTCAAGGCAATAATTATTTGGGCATATCACATTCATCAACATACCTTCCAGACTTGGACATATCATTATTTCTTTATCTTGCCTGCGTTAAAATTCCCGTTAGATGTACCATAATTTTACTAATCCTGCTCCATGTTTGTATGTATCTAACTACGTCTTGGAGTGCTCTCGTCTTATCAGCTGCTGCATTTCAAGAAGGTGGCCTATCATCACCTTTCTCAATCACAGCTAGGAATCAAAAGCATTCCCAGACTTACAAGTGATGCTCACATCCTGAAGAATGATTGATTGCACAGAGGACGGTTCAGTTTTTTTTTCTTAGAGCTTTCTTGAAATTTTGTTCCCTGCCTTGCAACTTCTCGTCTTCTCTCATCTTCCTGAGATGTACAGCGCACTTATCAATTTTTATACTCAGTGCCTGAAGATAAGTCATGTTGTAGCTGTGTAAAACATCAGGCCACGTTTGGAGTACCCTGTACAGTTCTGGTCACCACACTACAGGAAGGATATGGAGGTTTTGGAGGAGGTAAATCTCTTTTGCACCAGGACGTTGCCAGGATTGGAATGCATTTGATATAAGGAGAGATTGGATAAACTTGGATTGTTTCAGTGAGAGCATTGGAGGCTGAGGGACAACCTGACAGTGTATAAAATTGAGGTATGGATGGGATGGATAGTCAGTCTCTTTCCCAGGGTGGAAATGTCAAATATTAGGGGGAGCAAACTTAAAATGTGGCAGGGGAAAGTTTAAACGAGACGTGCAAGGTAAGTTTTTTTTGCGCAGTGTTTGGTACGTGGAACGCACTGCTAGGGAACATGGTAGTAGGAATATGATAGTAACATTTAATTGGCATTTAGGCGAATGTAATAGCGGGATATATCCCATGTGCAGTCAGATGGGATTAATTTAGAATGATATCACGATTAGCGTAAACATGGTATTCTGTGTTCTAAGTACTGAAACATTTCACTGGTGCAAAGTTCTGAATGCTGACAATTTCAAGAACTCAGGTAGAATTTTCAGTATTCAGGTGTCCTTGGATTCCGGCTTGATGCTGTGTCCTTGGGTCTGATTTTTTTCCTGTGAATTTTGTGTACCCCAACCAATGTTTTCTGTACAAAGTGTTTCTGTCTGAGAATTTGGCTATTTTGTGCTTGTATATTGGTTATTACTGTACTAAATTTAAAAATTGTCAATTTGAAATCTATTTTATAGTTTGATTTGCATTGCACTTAAAAGTACAGAAACTCATTTTGAACCTTACAGCTAGATAATTTGCTAGCCATGTGTGTAACATTAAATTTTTTTTAAAATTCCTTAACAGTGCTTAAGGAAATGGCTCAGGATAATGGATATGTTGGTAGTTCACTTTCAAGATTATACAGCCTGTCTATCAGTTCCTGTGGATTTAAGGGTAGCTAATGTAACCTCACTACTTAAAATGGGAGGTAGAGAAAAAACATGAATTAGAGACCAATTAGCTTGACATCACTAGTGGCATAATGCTAAGAGTCTGTCATGAAAGATTTAATAGCAGAGCATTTGGATAACAGTGATAGGATTGACATGGGTTTATGAAAGGGAAATCACACTTGATAAATCTACTGGAATCTGTTGAGGGTGTAACTATTAAAGTTGAAGGGAAGCCAGTGGCTGTGGTTTACTTGAACTTCCAGAAGGTAAATGATTAGCAAGTAAAGTTAAAGTGAATGGGGTTGGAAATAGTGTACTGACAGAGAACTGGTTGGCAGACAGGAAATAAAGAATAGGAATAAATAGGGCTTCTGACAAGTGGCAGGCAGTGACTGTTCAGTAGAGATTAGTGCTTGGATCCCTTCTATTAACATAGAAACACAAGATGATAAGAGCAGGAGTAGGCCATTCAACGACTCAAGCCTGCTCTGTGGGTCAGTATGATCCTGACTGATCATTGAGCTCAAAACTCAGTCAGGATTTTAGATGAGGGACCTAAGCATAATATCTCTGAGTTTATAGATGGCAGAAAGCTGTGTGGCGAAGGAAACTGTAAGGAAGAAGCAAAGGTGCTTGTGTGTTTTGGCCAGGTTTGATGATTCAGCAAATACATGGCAGATGTGGTATAATGAGGATAAATATGAGTTTATCATATTGGTAGCAAAAACAGGAAGGTAGATTCACTGAATAGTGACAGATGGAGGAATATGTATTAAGACCTGGGCATGCTTGTGCACAGTTGCTGCAAGTAAACGTGCAGGTCCAGCAGGTGGTGAAGAGGCAAATGGTATGCTGGCCTTCATTGCGAGAGGATAGGAGCAAGGATGTTTTGCTGTGATTCTACAGGGCTTTGGTGAGACCATGCCGAGGGTATTGTGTACAGTTTTGGTCTCCTGAACTGTGCAAGGATATTCTGGTTATGGACAGAATGCAGCCAAGGTTGACCCACCTGATTCCCAGGATGGTAGGACTGACATAAAGAGAAACTGAATCGAATAAGACTATATTCACTGGAGTGCAGAAGAATAATCGGGGAAATTTCCAACAGAATTAGTCGGTAAACGGAGGAAAGATGTTCTGGATGACCATGGAGTCCAGAACCAGTAGGTACAGTTCAAGGATATGGGTAGGCAATTTAGAAATTTCTTCACTGAGGGGATGAGGATATGGAATTCTCTGCAGTTGAGGCCGAAACATTAACAATTTCCAGAAGCATTGGATGCTACACTTAGGGATAAAGGGAGCAAATGGTAAGTGGAGAAAGCAAGAATATGATACTGAATTGGATGATCAGCTATGATTATACCAGATGGTGGGCTTGCAGGGCTGAGTAAAAACCAAAAGAACAGTGGATGCTGTAAATCAGGAACAAAAACAAAGCTGGTGGAAAAGCTCAGCAGGTCTGACAGCATCTGTGAAGGAGAAAACAGTTAACGTTTTGTTCTGTGGAAGGGTCACCAGACCCAAAACGTTAAGTCTGTTTTCTCCTCCACAGATGCTGCTGGACCTGCTGAGCTCTTCCAGCAACTTTGTTTTTGAAGGGCTGAATGGCTTACTCCTGTTTCTGTTTCCCAGTTGTCAGAAGAACTTCAGAATGCTGTTATTTCTGGAGGTGGGATGCTTTAGGTGAGTGACATTGGGCTGAGGCACTAATTTTGCAGTGTAGGGTAGGATGGATTGAAGCATGTCTACTGCAGCATGTATTGATTTAAAAAAAAACACGTCTGCATTATTGTTTAGTTTTGGGCATTGAACCTTAGGAAATACATGTCAATCTCGGAGGAAGTATACCACAAATTCATCACGATTAAAAAAAATTGAGTGTTAAATTTGAGGACAAGAATTGCATAAAGTTGGCTTTGGTTAGCCTTGAGTTAGAAGGATAAAGGGTGTTCTAAACGAGTCATTTAAAACAAAATAAACCTTAATTACATGCAGAGAAGGACTTTGCTGTGAGGTGAGGTTTAAAAATAAAGTGATGAAAATCCTAAAATTATAGCTACATTGCCTAGGAATGAAATCAGGAATGACTTTTTGACCCAGTACATAGTAGTTCACACCACTGAAAGGGATGTTGAAATCTGGAGTTTAGCTTGAATCGTTGATTTTAATTTTGTTGAGAGAGTTTCTGTGACAATGAAGGTGACCATGATGCAATTGAATGAAGGAACAGGTTCAAAAGGCTGAATGCTTGCTTCTTGTTCTGATGGATCTTAGGAAGTTTACCTGTTCTCATGTTTCTCCCCCCCCTCTCAAAATTGCTCTTGTTGCAGGATGGATTGTGTTTGCAACTTCCCTAGTGTTTTATCAACTTAGGCATTCAATTCTCATTTTCTGTTTTTCTGTCATGTTAGTTGGGCGAATTATGAATTTGCAACAAATGTTACCTTTGTTTTGGTTGCTTAGGATTTTAGGCTGTAACCTGCATCCAAATCAAAAGTTGTCTGAATAATTTTCTTCTTGACAGCAAATTGTCATTTTTTAATAAAAAAACTCTCTAAATCATTAAAATTAAATGCATTAAAACTTTTAAAATCTGGAGTCTGGATCTTGAAGGCTTTACTGATGGTCTCTTGACAGGCGCCCATTCCATTCACTGGTTTGGAGGGTCTTGTTGGTAAGGACACACAATAGCTTAGAGCCCACCAAAGACAATGGGTCTTCTGTGTACCTCACAATCACGCTTATCGCATTTAAGTACGACACTGAACGTGAAAGGAAAGGAAATGGGCATATTTCCTACATACACAAACATGGAAAATGCTGGCGAACTCAGGCCTGGCAGCATCTGTGGAGAGAAATGGGTTAACTTCTAGGGTTTGGTGTGACTCCTTCAGAACGCAGGTGAAAATGTTAAATAGAAAGATTTATACATTGGGCAAATGAATGTGTTGGCAAATGTGAGATCTTTCACTTTGAATGGAGTTCTTTTTAAATGGTCACAAGCTAAAAATAGACCTAAAAGCACTTGAGTGGCTGTGCTGGCCAGATTTGTAATCTTTAAAATGTTCTGGAAGGACAGGACATAGGCAGAAGGTGTGTTGACCTTGATATCTACTTGAATACAAGAAGTAAAAGCCGTGCTTCAGGTCATCATTGGACCACACTTTAAGGCACATATTGGCCTTGGAAAGAGCAAATAGCTACAGATGAACATCATCTACTCTGGTCCCTAATTCCTTTGAATCTGCTCTGAAGTCTACAACTAACATCCAATGTGCTTTTAACAGTAGGATTATTTCAGGTACAATATTCGGGCTCTTTAGAAACCCCTGAATAATTAAGAATTTTGTGTTTCCTTTTTACGCCAGCCCTCATTACCTTCACCTTGTGAAATACCACAAGTTTAACTTCATTTTTTGTTTTTTAAAATCAGATTTCCTATTGCATTATTTTCTCCCACTCTGACATAGGCTAGTGGAGTTGCACAAATGTCAGTCACCTTTTGTAATACTCCTTCATGTTAGTCTTTCAAAGTTGGAGTCTACTTTTGGTTTTGCTGTACCTAGTAATTCACTGAAGGAATGAACAATCTCTTAGGTGGCCCAGGGTATAACTATAGCATTATGATTTTAAAATTACATCAAGATCATTTGATTATGAAGGGTTCAGGTGCTTCCTGTTCAGCCCACTTCCTTTGCCTGGAGCATTCTTTGCATAATTGATACGTAGGAATTTGTAAAAGCAAGCATATGCTCCACATGAAACATTTGTATTAGATGATATTGGCTAGGTGGTGAGGGAAAGATGTAACTTGACAGGTCCTATTAATAGACTGATCAAAGGACAGTTTCATAATCACTGAGACTAGGATCTTGTGCAGTTTTGTTTATGTTCACTTTGATTCAAATATTACTAATTCTCCCTCTTGATAGTAGTAATAGCAATGTGAGTGAAGATCTGTAGAGCTGTTTTGATGGCTCCAATAGGTAAAGGGTCAGCCATAGCTGGACGATTCCATCTTTGGCCAATTTAATGCATCAATGAACCCCTGTTAGTAACCTTAATTGGCTCTGGGTGACACAGTGGCTTAATAAGGACTGTTTCGCCTCTGGCTTGTGCCAGAGTGGGAATGTCCTCTGTTACTGTGTGAAATGGGTTTGAGCAGGCTTCATCCATTCTTGCAGCTTAAGTCTATACCGTGTTGAGAAGGAAAACTGGAAGTGAGTTAATCCAGCTTAATGGACCCCAAAGTTTAAATACCAGGTGGGAAAACGCAACAGCGCTTCATCGGAGGCTGCACTGATGATGTTACCCAGCAGGGTATTGAAACATCTGCAGAACGGCGTGCCAACTAACCACAACATCCACAACCTGAGCTATGAATCTACTCTAAAAATCTTATAAATCTAACCCTACACTACTGAAAAGGAGCTTCTGAAATAGAGGGAAAGCCCGGAAAAAAAAAAAAAAATCAAGTGATCTTATTAGAAAGGGGCTGAGCTTACTGGTAATATTGAAGGAGACCTACTCTGCTGTGCCTGACCTGGCATTGCTGAATGTTAACATCAACTGCCTGCAATGGAAATTCTCATTTGCTAGCATGAGCCCCGCCTCCTTGCTGTAAATACAATCTCCCCTCCCTTTCCCACAGTGATGCTGTACTGCCTCAAATTGTTGATCAGTGCCGAAGAATTCTTTGCTCCAAATTGTGTAAGTGCTGTTTTTTTTTCAACCTGTAACATCAAATCTTCGGTTTTCAAATGGCGACTGAATGTCTTGGCCTTTTGATTTTGACTGATTTTTGTTTTCCAGCTGTCGTCGGGTATGTGCTACTTGATGTTGTGTGTCCTTTTATGCAAAATGCTAAACTATTTTCTAGATTTTAGATGAACTGTCTGCTGCCTTATTCCTTTGACCTGTATTTATTTCTTCCATCAATCTCCAAGTATTTAACACAATTGTTGCTGTTTGAAGTGATACTGTGGATGATTGTGGTTTCGGTAACTTGACTGATTTGAGCAGACCAGGAGAATAATTTAGTATCAGCTGCTTGGAAGAGGAGAGTGTCATTCTCCTTATATTTTCAAGGTTAACAGTTATAGCTGCATGCTCCCAGCTATATAATATTGATACTACAAGGACAGACACACAATGCAGTGCAACATTTATCTCTCTCGCTTTGGGTTAAAAAAAATTTATTGAATATTTGTGATTTTTTTTTGCCAGTTTGGTGCAAGTTACTAATGTTGGTACATCCTTGTTTACCAAGTGATTTCTTCAAAATACATGTTTTTAAAAGTCTACAGCTCAGGTTGTGGTTTAAGTTTTTGGTAATCAAATATAATTAATATATTTAATATCAAAAGTACCTCTTGGAAACGTCTTAAAATACTTGGTGAACTTATTTGAGGTGAATTCTTTGGGACAATGCTTTATATTGTATTACCCATGTTTAGAGTTCATGTTTTAAAGCTTGATAGCTATCTGTTATCCATGAGCAGTGAGACATGTTGATTGAACAGTCTTTATATTAACTTGATAGAATAAGCTTAACTCTAGTTTTAAATTGTTTACTTTGGTTAACTCCAATTTTAGTCTAAGTTTACTTTGGTTGTCTGGCTCTGACTTGTATTTTAAGCTGCCTTTGTCTCTGCTCCAAGGTTACCAAAGCACGTTTGTCATCAATTAACAGGTTGTGTAGTGTGTTTTATGCAATATGTCAGTCTCTTGTGACAGCAAATTTTTTTTTCTGTACTGGCTGCCCTCCCATTGCTTAGTGCCACTGAGTGTTTTGGTTATTAATGCCCAGTTTAGCTACTTAAATGTTCACCCCCTCTAAATAGCAGTGGGAGATGTAATTGAATTGAAAAGGAAGAGTCATGGCAGTTATCTGTATTGCCTGGACACACGTATCCCGCTAGAAGCCAATCTAAAATTGGGTCCGAGCACCACCCGCACTCACTGGGACTGTCTAAAGGGAAGCTTGAAACCTGTTGAATGTGGAGGACTATGTTGTCTGCTCAATTTAATTCTCTTTACAACACTGATAATTTTGCAGGGTGATATTAAAATGAAGTGATGGGGGCTGCAAGTTGGTTTCTGGATCTTTTTTTATATACATCTGTGCATGGGGTGTGGGCATCACTGCCTGGGTAAGCCTTACTGCCCTTCCCTAATTGCCCTTCAACTGTGAATTGATAGGCTGTTTAAAGAGCAGTTAAGATTATACTGCATTGGTATAAGTCTGGAGTTGTATAGGCCAGACTGGGAAAGGATTGCAAGAACATGAATGAACCAAATTGATAGTCTTATGGTCCCCTTTACTGAGAGTTTAAAATCTAGGTTTTATTTATTGAATTTAAATTCTCCCACTTGCCAAGATGGGATTTGAATCCATGTGCCCATAGCATTAGACTGGGCTCCTGGATCACAAGTCCAGTGCCATAACCACAATCCTACCGTCTCCCGCACGCACAAATCCAAAGAACTGCAGATCCTGGAAAGCAGAAATTGCAGGGAAAACTCAGCAGGTCTGACAGCATCTGTATGCAGAAAACAGAGTTAATGTTTCATGTCCAGTGACCTTTCCTCAAACCCTCCGTCCAATCTGAAAGGAATAAATTGAGTATTGCACAACAATGATTTATAAATCCATTGTCATCAATGTTGTTGATTGCACTGAGAGATCCCAAGACCAAAATGTGATTTGTACTGCAGCAATTGGCTAACTTTGCTTGAACAGGCTGCATTTTTGGTTTAATGTTGAAGTGGTGAAGTTTGCACTTTTTGAATCTTAATGTCTTGACATCTACTTTACCACTTCACCCCTGCCGACACCCCCACCCCCCACCCCATTCTAAAACCTAGCAAACATTGTGCAGCAGTTGCAACTGTGGTTTGTAGATAGATTGCAGTTTAGGTTTGTGTGGTTATTTTGGTACTGTAACTGGACTGTAAGCATGTCCAGTTGACCATCTTGTGTTTAAGTTTTTAACCTAAAGGCATTCTGATTCAGCAACTAAAGTGGAACTTGTAAAAAAAGTGATCATGGGCATTGAGTCCTTAGTGCGCAGCATTCACTATAAAGCCACGACTACAGATTCTTTCTCGTATCAAATAGACCTTTTCTGCTTTCACCCTGTCTTCGTGAGTATGCAAATCAGTTATGCTTACGATGAACCTATTGAAAGGACTTGAGCATGCGAACAGTAAAATCAGAGTCAGTGTCCACAATATGTTCTACTGATCTAACACAATTCATGCTGTCCTAAACTGTGGTCACCTATGCTTTCTGACCTGTTGTGAAGAGCAGGACTTTATTTGCTCTGCATGGGTCACTGTCTCTCCTTAAGATTGATTTTGCTTTGAATTTTTTTTACAGTAAATAACTGACCAGCCATGTCTGCTAAAGCCATATCTGAGCAGACGGGTAAAGAATTTCTTTACAAGTATATCTCCACGAAGGGTGCAGTCCAGAACAAGTTCAGATATGCCAAATTGAGACCTGACACTGACTGGGACCTCCTAGTCCAAGAGCATCCTTGGCTTCTGACAGAGGTAAGTCTCTATGTATTGATAGTGATGTGACTCAAAGAAAACTTAAGATTTAGAATTTATTAATCCCTTCAAAACGGAAGTTCTCTGGTGTAGAGAATAAGTGAAGACAGTTCTTCTAGGTATCCTGTGTTTTCATTTTCTGCAACCCTCCTGGTATATCAGTAAAAACAGGTATTTCTGGCACAGGTATGACTTGCTCAGATGAAGATCTTGAGCAAAATGCTTGCTCACTCCCACATGGGACGTGTAATGTGCAATCTACCGTGATAGTGCCACATCACAAGACCAGGACCATCCCATCTGTCTTCCACACTGAACTTGAAGTCTGGTAAAACGCTATTGTGGTGTTTAAATAGTCTTACTTCTCCTCAAGCACAAGGAGACTGAGATGGTCCTGGATGCTGCACTTCCTGAGTAGCCATTACTTCTGCACTTGGTGCTTCCTTAGGACAAGGAAAGTGCTGACAAGCTCACTTTTTATTCCTTATTCGTACTTGCCTTTGTGAAAGCCTCTGCTTTATTTCAGTCATTTTAGGGAGACAATAGAAATCCAACATTAAGTGAAATCAAAGGATGGCAGTTCTGTTTTCTGAAAGTCATGTCAAGGATCACAGAATGATAGAATCATCATAGAATCCCTACAGTGTGGAAAGCAGTGTTAAAAGCAGTCAGATTTTACTTTTCTCATTTTTAGTTTGCAAGCAGCCTGATTTAATTGAATTTAATTTTACATTAGAACATAGAACATAGAACATAGAACATTACAGCACAGTACAGGCCCTTCAGCCCTCGATGTTGTGCCGACCTGTCATACTGATCTCAAGCCCATCTAACCTACACTATTCCATGTACGTCCATATGCTTATCCAATGACGACTTAAATGTCCCTAAAGTTGGCGAATCTACTACCTTTGCAGGCAAAGCGTTCCATTCCCTTCCTACTCTGAGTAAAGAAACTACCTCTGGACATCTGTCCTATATCTTTCACCCCTCAATTTAAAGCTATGCCCCCTCGTGCTCGCCGTCACCATCCTAGGAAAAAGGCTCTCCCTATCCACCCTATCTAACCCTCTGATTATTTTATATGTTTCAATTAAGTCACCTCTCAACCTTCTTCTCTCTAATGAAAACAGCCTCAAGTCCCTCAGCCTTTCCTCCTAAGACCTTCCCTCCATACCAGGCAACATCCTAGTAAATTTCCTCTGCACCCTTTCCAAAACTTTCACATCCTTCTTATAATGCGGTGACCAGAACCGTACACAATACTCCAAGTGCGGCCGCACCAGAGTTTTGTACAGCTGCAGCATAACCTCTTGGTTCCGGAACTTGATCCCTCTATTAATAAAAGCTAAAACACTGTATGCCTTCTTAACAGCCCTGTCAACCTGGGTAGCAAGGATCTGTGTACATGGACACTGAGATCTCTCTGCTCATCTACACTAAGAATCTTACCATTAGCCCAGTACTTAGCCTTCCGGTTACTCCTACCAAAGTGCACCACCTCACACTTGTCTGCATTAAACTCCATTTGCCACCTCTCAGCCCAGCTCTGCAGCTTATCTACGTCTCTCTGCAACCTACAGCATCCTTCGTCACTATCCACAACTCCACCGACCTTAGTGTCATTTGCAAATTTACTAACCCATCCTTCTACGCCCTCATCCAGGTCATTTATAAAAATGACAAACAGCAGTGGACCCAACACCGAACCTTGCAGTACACCACTAGTAACTGGTCTCCAGGATGAACATTTCCCATCAACTACCACCCTCTGTCTTCTTTCAGCAAGCCAATTTCCGATCCAAACTGCTATATCTCCCACAATTCCATTCCTCCACATTTTGTACAATCGCCTACTGTGGGGAACCTTACCGAACACCTTGCTGAAATCCATATACACCACATCAACCCGTTTACTCTCATCTACCTGTTTGGTCACCTTAAAGAACTTCCTGGTCTGTCTGAAGTTTCAGAAATGACTTGCTTTCATTCTGGTTTGATGGGTTCTGAGTTGGCTAGGGTCCAACGCACAACCAAAACTCTTCCATCTGCGGGACAACTGGTGCTCGAGGTTCAGGCACAGATGAGTTATTTTAACATTTATATGCACTAAGTCGCAATTCACCCCTGCATGTTGCCAGTGGAGTCTCTTGATGCGTTTGCTGCTTTCCCAAAGCAGCTTTTTCTGATTAGCCAAATACTCCCATGAGATTTGACTATGTTGAACCCATTTGGGAATGTTTTGCATCATTTAACCCACCATGCTTGTGTCTACACTTTCAAAGAGCTATCTGATTGATCCCTTTCCTATGGATACATCTAATAACCCGTAAACGTCCTCCCCCACAATGAAGTTGTATCTTATAGGTGATTTAAAAATCAAATGCTATTGTCGTGGCTAATACCCATTTCAGGAGACAAAACAAAACAGAGTCAGAGAGATCTACAGCACAGAAAAAGGCTCTTCATCCTGGCAAGTCTGCATGAGTCATAACAAATAACTAACTATTCTGAAGACATTCCATTGACACAACTCTTAATACCATTTGTAAGTAAAAGAATAAAAAAAATCCAAAACAATCCAAAGTTAATAAAGTGTGAAGCTGGACGAACACAGCAGGCCAAGCAGCATCCCGGGAGCACAAAAGCCGACAAACCTCAGCTTTGGGAATACTCATTTTGGCGAATATCAGGTGAGAATCTGGCATAGTGGAACTGTGAATGCTTGAAAAACTTTATTTCTGAAAGCAGTTAATTTTGAGGGAGTTTTAGTTTTGGAGAACCAATAGCAAGCCCATGTAAGTTGCAGTTCCTTTACTTGGATCTGATGTAGTTTCATGATCCTTGATGTTAGAGCAGTAACCCAATGACTTCTATATGTTTAGTCATAGACTTATTAGACATGGGGCTTGACACTCCAACTGCACCAAAAGCTTCACAGCCTGCAAGATAATTAGGCTTTAGAAGAGTGCATGGGAATCCGGTAGCATAGTGGGTTAGCTACTTATTTTCACTTCAAAAGACTGCTCTATCTGACAGACATGGAGCTACGGCAAAAAGAGGGTGGTGGGGAAGCTGCACTGGAGAAGTAGTATTTGGATTGGATTGTAGTTGGTTTCAGTATGGGTATGAACAATCTTTCATTTCTTCATGTGTGCTTACGTGGATTCTTTTTGTCTGTGTAGTGTGCACTGAGATCCTGCCTTCTGGGTTCCAGGTATGAAATGAATATGCTGATCACATCAGTTTCCTTTAACTTTTGGATCCACATAGTCCCCCTTAAGCTTGTTTAGTATTGGCCTGGTTCACTGCTTCTTTCTCTTGTGACCGCAGGACTGAGGCCACAAAATCTGAGGATGTGGGAGTGTTCTGTGTAGAAAGCTGTTCTGCACATTGAGCTGCAGATTAGGTACAAGTACATAGATACAGAATCATAAGAACAATATAGAAAGAATGTATAAAGTTAAACATTACAGTATTTCTTAGTATTAAGTAGAAAAATAATTATTTTAACTTAGCTGAAGAATCTAGACACACTTATCACGTTTTAAATATTTGCTGTCACAAAAAAAATGAATTTGGCACCTGAAAGTGCATATACGATACCTAAAAGACTTGAAACCATTTGTGGATTGGGTGCTAGAGGGTCCCAGAAGTTGGACACTAGTAACTATGTTGAATTTGTTGTAACACACCAAAGTTCTTGAGATTGCCACACAGCCATTGAGCATTCACACACACAGTATCCTTCACCTCATATTTCAGTCCACACGGTCTGTTTCTTTGGCAATGTTATACAATTTTCACTGTACTCCTGTAATTTTGTACTTGAGAACACATGACAATAAAATCTAATCTAAAACACCACTGAGTGTCCAGAAACCATGGTCTATTGTGATCTTAAATTTGTAGCTCAATGACCACTGCATTTTCAATTTGAGTACTGTCGGCAACAGTGACTGACAAAAATTTCTAATAGTTTCAAGTTTTGTACCATACACTAGCCAGCTGGAGATTTGGACGTCAGTGGTAGACTGATTAAATTTTCCTTTAAACTCGGTGCAACCAGTAACAACATTTTGCATAAATCTCTTTATAAAATTGGCTTTAATGATTTCAGTTTCCCAAATGACGAATTTGGCAGAAATATCATATTACTTATTGTAGTCTGAAAGCATAATTCAGTATGTGTTGGCATTTTTTTTGTAGAGACCTTCTCAAGGTTAGTTTTCTACATCAATTTCCACAAGTTGGAATCTAAAGGACCTGGGCTTTTATCCAACTAACCAAGCAGCAAGATGCTTAGATTCTGATGCAAAAAAAATCAGATTTTGCTGGAGTGGAAGGGAGCCTAAAAGAGACTTGCAGTGGATGCAGCTCTTGTTGGGTTTTGTGTAGTAAGTTAGTGCTAATATATTTCGTGCCAAGTATGATTTACCTGTAAAATGCTTGAGTCAAAGTTTTGCAAAATTCTGTTTTAACTTTTAAATTTCTTGTGGCCTCCTTCTCATGTAGTAACAGATGGTTTCTTTACTGTAAATGGGTTCTACTCCATTTGAGGCCTTTCTGAATAGATTGGGTACTCTTCCTTACAAATTCAAATCTGTTTGAATATTTTTAAAATTAATGGAATCGTGCTTTGTGATCTCGGGACATCCTGAAGCATGTTACAGCTCATGAAGCATTCTTGAAATGTAGGCCCTGTATATCTGTTATGCATCAGACCAACCCCCTTCAATATATTAAGGAGATAGGCAAGACCCTAATTTTTATCTTTGGTCTCCCTGTTATAGGAACGATATTGTGGAACTTGTAAATCTTTTCTGAATACTTTCAAGGATGTTGCCAGGGTTGGAAGAGTTTGAACAAAAGGGAGAGGCTATTTTGATTTCATTGTATTAACCTTTCGTGTTTCTTTGTTTAGCGTTTGGTGGTGAAGCCAGATCAGCTGATTAAACGTCGTGGGAAACTGGGCTTGATTGGAGTTAATCTGGATTTGAATGGGGTAAAGGAGTGGTTAAAGCCACGTTTGGGATTGGAAATGACGGTGAGTAATGTAACTTATGATAGGTATGGTATAGGAAAACGAAGCAGCGCATAAATGACAAGACCATAAGTCATAGGAACAGGAGTAAGCTGTTTAGCCCCTTTTAAGCGGTTCCATCATTCAGTAGGATCATGGCTGGTCTGACATTCCTAATGTCCACTTTCCTGCATTTTCCCCATGATCTTTTGTTCCCCAACTGGCCAAGAATCGTTCTATATCAGTCTTAAATATACCCAAAGACCCTGCCCCCACAGCTCTGTGGCAAGGAGTTCCAAAGACACTCAACACGCAGAGAAATTCTCCTTATCCCAACTTATGCCCCTTTATTCTGAGACTGTACCCTCGGTCTTAGACTCTTCCAAGTGGAGAAACAGCCCTTCAACACTTTCTCTTGTGCTGATTTAAGAGTTGTACGTGTTTCAATGAGATCACCTCTCATTCTTCTAAACCCCAATATAGAGTCCCAACTTACTTAGCCTTTACTGTCAATGCACTTCCTCCACAGAGTGGATTGTTCTCTAGTGAGCTTTCTCTGAACTGCCTCCAAAGAAACTGTATTCACCCATAAGTATGGGACCAGAACTGCTCAAAGCTCTTCACATGTGGACTCGCCAACACTTTTGTACAGTTGCAGGAAGACTTCCCTACACTTATGCTCCAACCGTCTTGAAATAAGAGGCAGCATTCTATTAGACTTCCAAATACTTGTAGCTGTTGCTAGCTTTGTCTTTCTTGCACATGTGCCCCACGTCTCTGTGCAGCTTTTCTCAATTTAAATAATACTGTTCTTTTGTTCTCCCTTCCAAAATGACCATCATGTTTGCAGTGAAAAGCATTTTGCTTGGCAGCTCCTACTCAGATGAGATTTTGACTTTTCTATTACTGTGAAGGTACAGATGATTCACTGTGATGATTCATCATCTCTGATAGCTAGATTGCTGCGGCAGTTTGGCAGCAAGGAAATCTGCCAAGTGAGGGTTATCACGTTCTTTTCAAAGGTTGAGCTGACCCATCTTTCAACTTCTGAAGAAATTTTGAATGTGTTAATGCTGTAGGTTGCAGCACTTTACTGATTGTAACTCTTCCAGTATGGGAAAACGTAAGATTCCTCAAGGGCAATTAAGGATAAGCTTTACACGTGGGCTTTACTGTCTGGGCCAGCATCCCTTAATAAATAAGAAACAAAATTGGGAAGCTCCATCTTTTTCTTTTTCTTAGTTCCAAATCAAGTTACTAGATGCAACATTATGGGCACATCTTTGTCTGCCTTGTAGTGCACTGTACAACAATTCAAATAAAAAGTGATTATGCCACGTAAACCTGGCATTCCAGACTCGACACAAGCAAAGCACGCTTTTAGCTTAATTCTCACACATACTCGGTAAGGCACTGAAAAGGCTGACTGAAGCTGTTGGTAAATTTCAAGCATGGCTTTGGAAACTGTCGCTGCTGTGCAGACTTTTCTAGGCTAGAACTTGAAAGCAGCATGAAAGTTCAGCTTCATAACACATCTCTTGCAGACAGCTTGCCGCTTGGTGAACAGCCCTGGAGCAGCCCTTGCTCGCCAATACAATCACAGCTGTCTGTTAAATGCCAGATCAAGGGGACAGTCCATTAGGGAATGTAAAGAAATTCAGTGCTTCAAGCATTACAGCCGTAATGAAGTTGTCTGCTTCCATTTTGTCTGATGTATTTGACATGTGAAATGTAATTTACTAAAATGTCAACCACGGCAGTTTCTTCCAAATATATTCAATTATTTTGCTCAGATCTAAACATAGAGAAAAGGTTCCGTGTCTGGCTCCCAAATTGGTTAGTCAATAAAATCAGCATATTGAAACCACAATATTATGCGATAACATCAGATGTTATTGACTCGGCCACTCCATTTCTCCATCAACCATGCACACATGGCGCAGAGCTGGTGTAGCTAAATGAAGTATTACATAGAGTTTGCATGAGAGAAATGCGCCATTCTGGTTGAAGAAGCTAGTTACCCTCAACAGTACTTTAAGTATAACAAAGTGCGGAGCTGGATGAACACAGCAGGCCAAGCAGCATCTTCGGAGCACAAAAGCTGACGTTTTGGGCCTAGATCCTTCAGAGAGGGGGATGGGGAGGGGGTTCTGAAATAAATAGGGAGATGGGGGGGAGGTGGACCAAAGATGGATGGAGGAGGACAGTATAGGTGGGGAGGGGATAGGTCAGTCCGGGGAGGACGGACAGGTCAAGGAAGAACAGGTTAGGGAGGCGGGGACGAGCTTGTCTGGTTTTGGGATGCAGTGGGGGAGGGAGAGATTTTGAAGCCGGTGAAGTCCACATTGATACCATTGGGCCGCAGGGTTCCCAAGTGGAATATGAGTTGCTGTTCCTGCAACCTTCGGGTGGCATCATTGTGGCACTGCAGGAGGCCCAGGATGGACATGTCATCTAAAGAATGGGAGGGGGAGTTGAAATGGTTTGCGACTGGGAGGTGCAGTTGTTTATTGCGAACTGAGCAGAGATGTTCTGCAAAGCGGTCCCCAAGCCTCCACTAGGTTTCCCCAATGTAGAGGAAGCCACACTGGGTAAAGTGGATACAGTATACTGCATTGGCAGATGTGCAGGTGAACATCTGCTTAATATGGAAAGTCATTTTGGGGCCTGGGATGGGGGTGAGGGAGATGTGGGAGCAAGTGTAGCACTTCCTGCGGTTGCAGGGTAAAGTGCCGGGTGTGGGGTTGGAGGGGAGTGTGGAGAGGACAAGGGAGTCATGGAGAGAGTGGTCTCTCTGGAAGGAGGACACGGGTGGGGATGGAAAAACTTCTTGGGTGGTGGGATCGGATTGTAGATGGCGGAAGTGCTGCTCCTCCATTTCTGACCTACCAACCTCATCCCGCCTCCTTGACCTGTCCATCCTCCCCGGACTGACCTATCCCCTCCCCACCTCCGCACCTATACTCTCCTCTCCACCTGTCGTCTCCTCTATCCCTCTTCGGTCCGCTTCCCCCTCTCTCCCTATTTATTCCAGAACCCTCTCCCCATCCCCCCCTCTGATGAAGGGTCTAGGCCCGAAACGTCAGCTTTTGTGCTGCTGGACCTGCTGTGTTCATCCAGCTCCACGCTTTGTTATCTTGGATTCTCCAGCATCTGCAGTTCCCATTATCTCTGAGTACTTTAAATATGACAGGGTATGTGGCCACAGATTTGGTGTTGCAGAAGTAAAAACAGGATAGACATCACAAAATGGTTCCCTCATCGAGGCAATGAGCAACAGCCAGGGTGGACTGAAGAGTAGAAGAGTAGTTGTCCAGAGCAATTGTAATACAAGCAGAAGTATCTGCTGTATTGTACAGCAAATCTATAAATTAAAGCTATGTATATAAAGACTTCCAGGATTAGTTTTAATGGGGTCTGTAGTCCACATGATCATGATTTACAAATAAAATAATTTGTGAAAGTCTGGAATAAAAATTAAGTGTGGGAAATGTGCAGCAGTTCTTCCAGAAAACGTGTTCTCCTTTTGACCGAGATGCTGCAAAGTCTGAGGGTGGAGACTATCTTTTTTCTGATGTTCCTTTTTTTTTCTTAAATGCTGTGAATGGTAAGCCAGTGCTGCTGCTCTGACTACTGAACTAGTTTGCTGAGACGTACAGTAAGTGATTCTTACAGCCTGCTGCGTTGAGTTTGGTTGACTTTGCTTGGCTGAGATTTGGGGTCACCTGATTCTTAGCTGCTTTGTCACCCAACTCTGGCAAGCGCTACTTCACTGCTATAACTGCAACATTTTAATGATGAACCCTCAAATAGTTGAAGTGGTGTAGTAGAAGGGTATTTGGCTACAGAGTTCCCTGATTAAACGTGCAATAATATTTCCATAGCATCCAGCATCTCATTACTATTTGTGGGATTTTTCTGTACCCCAAATGTTGGCCTCATTAAATGACTGTTGATAATGCATATAAAAGCATTTCAGAACAGTAGATGTTTACATGCTTATAAATATTTTATATAAATATGTTTGTTCCAGGCAGAATGCAGTAGGTTTTTTGGTGTTTCATCGCTGAATTATTTTTAATTTAACCAGGTTGGACGGGCAAAAGGTGTATTGAAGAATTTTCTGATTGAACCATTTGTACCTCATCAACAGGTTGGTCAAACTACAGATTTTAAAGAAATTTGCCTTTTTAAAATTAAGAAATACGTAGTTTACTTGCTGAATGTTGCAAGATTCATTTCTGTTGTGCATTCCATAATTTGCACATGGATTGAGTTAAATAAAATATTCTTAATTTTGATTCTGAACCCTGATTCTCAACTCTGTCCACAGTTCAATAGTTATTCTTTTCATTAAAAAAATTCTGACAGTCTCGCCGGGGCCAAGGTTAGGCTCCTGAGCAAGTAGCTGTCAGTCGCTCTGAATATGAATGACGGTTAACACTGCATCAGGGAATTGCATCAGTGCTCCTATTAGATTTGCAGATGTGCTTTATTGACGTGATGATATCTGACTAGAATTGAGCGGGCATTCTCCTCCTAATATTACTCAATTCATTCTATGGCATACAAAGCTGAAAGGAAAAGTGAAAAGCAGAATATTTTTAAGCTTGGAGAAAAAATAAATGTTGGTGTTCAGAGGGATTTGGCTGTCTTTGTTTGAAAAGCAGCAGTTAACACGTAAGTGTGGTCAGCAGTTAGGAAGACAAACTAATCTTGAGGCATTTGGATTAAGGAACAGTAAATAAACTACAATTGTGCAGAACAACAAAATGTGAGGCTGGATGAACACAGCAGGCCAAGCAGCATCTCAGGAGCACAAAAGCTGACGTTTCGGGCCTGGACCCTTCATCAGAGAGCCCGAAATGTCAGCTTTTGTGCTCCTGAGATGCTGCTTGGCCTGCTGTGTTCATCCAGCCTCACATTTTGTTGTCTTGGATTCTCCAGCATCTGCAGTTCCCATTATCTCTGATACAATTGTGCAGAACTCTGGTCAGATTGCATTGGGAGTAATCTGTACAATTTTGGCTTCTTCAGCTAAGGGAGAATGTACTCTTCTTGAAGTGCGAGGGTGGCTGGGAATGGGGAAAGGAAAGGCACAATGCAATGAAGATTAACTCATTTGATTCCAAGCATGAAAAGATTGTCTTGAGGAGAGCTTAAGTGGAGTGTACCTGTATTTGCTGCAGTTTGGATAAATGCAGTGTTCTCATGGAAACATAGAAATTCTGAGGGCGTGGCAGATGCCAAGACTCTTTCTCCTGATGGCTGGGCCTAGAGCTCAGGGCATAGCCTTTGGGTGAGGAGTTGGCATTTGAGATGACCATGTGTCAGAACCCTAAAATGCTGTGGATGTTTTTAACTTGTGATTGTTTGGAGAGAGATACCCACAGATTGCCACACCCAGGGATGCGAAGGAAATTTCAAATAGCAGCTCTTCAAAGGAGGATTACGAACAAAGGTCTATAAACAGACCCCTGGCACTCAAGTGCTGGATGTAAGCTAGACAAAACGAAAACTATGCACACAAAGGACTCTCTCAACCCGAAGGCTGGAATTCAATTATGATCAAAGGGAATTAGAACTACAGAATCTCGGCTAAATCTCAGCTACGCATTTATCATGAAACTGTTCAACTGACATCGTCAGTGCTGCTGGTAATCTCCTTTGCAACAGCTGCAACTTCCAATTATCTACTGTTCAGGACCAATTCAGAGACTGACTAACTTTGTTTTGTTTTAAACTTATTTTAGATTTGCTTGTCGTTTCTGATCTTGTGCCCGTGTTGCATTTTATTTCTTCTTGCATTTTGTAATTAACAAATTCACACATTGTTAACCACATACCACCATGTTCCCTGGCCAGCATCTCTGTTGCAGGCTTGCTGCAGTGCTTCAGCGAAGCTCAGCATGAGCTGAAACAACAGCGTCTCATTCTCCTTTTGTGAACTCTCCATCCTTCTGCACTCCATCTCAAGTTCAACAATGTTAAAGCTTGAGGCACCTTCTTCGTCCCATGTTCTGTTCCTATACGCCAACCCCCCCCCCCCCATAAGGGGACAGGAGAGCTGGTTATTTACAACCACCCTACTGAGTTTGATTTTGGGGTGTGCCATCCAGAAGCATAAACTGAGGAACTCTGCATGGGTTCTAGGCATAACAAATTGGGGAGTCATCAGGTTCTGGTCATCACTCTTCAGAGATGAGGTAAAATTCTTTGTTTGAGAGTTCTGAATCTAGAAATTGAATACTTGGTGGTTGATTGTGGTCATGGTTGGGTTAATTATAATTTTTAGGATGGTAGGTCATCAAAAAGCTATTTGCATGGAAGCAGGGTGGTGCAGGTTCAGCCATAATGATATTCAGTAGTGGAACTGGCTTGTGGAGTTGTACAACCTCATTTTCTTCTTATTCCAAGACTTCCCAAGGTGAGGGTCATCTCACTAAATGGGGCCACAGCTTATCTTTTCAGTGGTGAGCTCTGAGACCGCAATGGCCAATACTCCCCCAGTCCTCAAATAAGCCCTCAACAATTTGAAATCCTCAAAATGGGCTCTGTGTGGGAAAAAGTTTAGGAAGCTCAAACATGCAAGAATTTTGCTGTCGGCCTCCTAAGTCACTATTTCTTAGTGATAATGGGAACTACAGATGCTGGAGAATCCAAGATAACAAAGTGTAGAGCTGGATGAACACAGCAGGCCAAGCAGCATCTCAGGAGCACAAAAGCTGACGTTTCAGGCCCAGACAAAAACCTGTAAGTCTTGGTCCTAACCATCTAGTGACCCTGTGCCCCCTACAACTTTTGAGGGCGTGTGTCCCAATTGTCTGCCACTGTTTGTATACAAAGTTTTATCTGATATCACTGCTTTAAGATAGGGTCTCTGTGTTCCTGATGTCTCGCACCAGAGAAAGTAGTTTCTAGTTAATGGCTCACTTTAACGTTTATGTATCTTCATCATTGCATCCCTTTTACCTTTTATATCCAGTAGGAATTTGAGACAAAATTGTGTTTTTTTGTGAGGTGTAACATTTTTGTGATTCCTGCTCAGGATGAAGAATTTTACGTCTGTATTTATGCTGCTCGGGAAGGTGACATTGTGCTGTTCCATCATGAGGGTGGGGTGGACGTTGGTGACGTTGACTCGAAAGCCCAGAGGTTCCTGGTGGAAGTTGATGGAAATCTGACTGAGCAGAATGTTATTATGCATTTGCTCCAGCATGTGACTGAAAGCAGGAAAAGGTAACTTACGCAAAGCTTTTTTTCCTGTTGTATTGACAGCTGTTTGCCTACTGCTGCTAGATTCTCCATTGGATGCCTCTACTTAAATGTGAATTGAAGCCTCACAGGATGGGTAGTTTACAGCTGGATTGTGCTGGTCCCATCTCTGGTGATATAGCATTGCAATTGATTACAGTGCTGTATGTCTCCTGAGTCGAAAGTGTACATATATGTATGTATGCGAATTATAAACAGGAACTGTTTCCTATAGGATAAAATCATAATTATCTGATAGTGGCTTCAACTACTTTCCTGTCTACTTCTGATGCCCTTAAATATTTGAGTCATGTAGGAAAAAGTGTGCTTTTCAGCTTGTCAAACCTGTTCTACCGTTCATTTAGATCATGGCAGAGCTACCTTGTTGCCATTTTGCCATACTATTTCCCTATCTCAATGTCATTAGCCTGCTGAAATGTGACAGTCCTGCCCTGAACCTGCTCAGTGATTTGAATTTTCACAGCTTTATGGGATAAAGAAATTGAGCATTCATAACTTAATGAAGAAATTTCTCACTTGGTCTCACATGACCTATCTGTTAATTCAACAACATAGGTACAATAGTTGGCCGTGCATCCTTAAAGATATCGTGCTGTTTAGTTGGTACATTTGCTAATCTGTAACAGTGACCAGTTCAGCACGACATTGGTTGTAAAGCACCTAGAGACAACTTAAGGTTTTGACACATGCTATATAAATGCAAATTCTTTCTTTATTTTCTGCCCTGAATGCTCTGTGTTAAAGCGTATATGTGAATACCTCTGTGGGCAGTGCCAGGCAGATTGTCTGTTATTCCAGAGAATAAAATAACTTTCTGATGTGCTCATTCTGTTTTCACTTACTGGCTGTTGCTTAGACTCAGTTCAGTGGTTTCAGGAACACACTAATCCGTCTTGACTGAGCAGTATCTCAAGGCGGACTGTGCAGAATATTTTAAACTACAGACCAAGAGGGAAGTTTCACTTGGTAAATTACTTATGGCCCAGTGTATGATATTCCACAAAAGAAAGAAAGAAAAGTAGTTGAGAAAGTGGCAGAGATAGCAGGAACTGCAGATGCTGGAGAATCTGAGATAACACGGTGTAGAGCTGGATGAACACAGCAAGCCAAGCAGCATCAGAGGAGCAGGAAGGCTTGGCCTGCTGTGTTCATTGAGCTCTACACCTTGTTATCTGAGAAATTGGAAGTTTGGGTTTGCCTCAAAGCTATTGTAAATCTTCATGCTGAATGTGTGCAGTCACTAGCTTATGTCCATCTCAGTGTAAGTGCACTAAAGTGAACTAAACTATTTGAAACAAGTGTAGGCCAGTCAACCCCTCAAATCTTTGCCACCTTTCATCTCAATTGATTTGTGAAATTATCCATTTTGCTATTTTAACTTTGTTCTCTGGTCTTTTCAGCACGTTGGCCTCTTTTATTGTTGGACTCTTCAAACTGTATGAAGAACTGTACTTCACCTACCTCGAGATTAATCCATTAGGTAAAAATGAAATTGGGTGACTTTAAGACAAGTTGACTGGACTAATGTGTATTTGTAAAGGAGCACCTTTAGCATGTTGACTGCGAGTCCTACCGTGAAATTTTTATTTTCAGAACAAGTCCAGTGCACTTCATTTTTCCAGATTGGCAAAGTTCCAAAACTGAGGCCTTAAAATCCTGGTGTTATCTTCAGCATTGTACTAGAATATGACGTGGTCTCTGCTTTAAAGCATTATTAGCATGAACGCCAGAGAACTTGCACCGCATAACTAGAAGCCACATCCTGAGCAACAGTTTGGGTTTTCTCAGGGAAAATGGACAAAATTGTGCAATGTAACATCTCAAAGTATGAGTAAAATCTTGAAGCCAAAATTAGAATTCTGTTTTCATGAACTGTAAATCTCGGTCTTGTTCTATACTCTGTTATTCTTTTGTTAACTAGGCTTATTTATTTCATGATCCTTTTTAGTTGCAAGTTTTAATTATAATTCTTTGCATATTTCTAATAGTCAAAAATATAGGATTCTTTAAATGGAGAATGGGGAGCAAAGATGAGCACTGTTGCAAAAATAGTGCAAAGATTTCTAAACCAAACTGCGTAGAACAGAATTTTACAATTACATTATGTTAGAACCTCTGTCAATTTCTAGTATTTTCATGTGATTATTTATTGCACACCTTTACCCTCTCAACTCTCTGCAGTTGTTACTGCCGCTGGAATATTTGTCCTTGATATGGCAGCAAAGATAGATGCCACAGCAGATTACATCTGCAAGAGTAAATGGGGAGATGTGGAGTTCCCACCACCGTTTGGGAGAGAAGCTTATCCTGAGGCAAGTAGTGCTGTATGGTGACTTGTTTTGTGATCTTTTTCAAATTGATTAGCTTCTTTGGTTATGCACCAAGTTCGAAGGATTAAATTTGTCTTCCTGTTTTTCTTTCTTGAAGGTTTTTATTTTCCTCCCATGCAAATTTGAATTCATGATCTCCTACAGATATATGGTGGGTTGTTCAACTCAATCCAGTCATTACAGCCAGAAAGATCTTTCCATTGGTGTTTCAGTTCATTTGTTAAATGATATCAGACTTTGCCCACAATGTTTCTTCTAGAGATTGATTAATGATGTGCTGACATTAAACTTAAAATAAAATCTAACATAGTCTTAGAGTTAGGATTTAACTAAATGTGTCGATTCCTTACCTATTTAGTCTGTAAGCTTTAGTGATGCAAGTCTTAGATTATAGACCTCAAATAATTGCTCTGAGCAATAAATTACGTTAAATGGCTCTAAAACTTAAAAATAGCATCAATGTAAAATCAAACTCCTTTACTTACCACTTTGGGTATACAGGTGTGGGCTTTGCTGTGCAGGTATCTCAAGTCTGTTCCAGTGAACTGGTGCAAGTGTACACCCTCGTACAGATATGAATATGGCAATTGTTTGATGGTTCTCAATAACTTAGTTGTCAGTTGGGTTAACGTTAATATCAAATGCAACTATCGACTCTCTTGTTAGCAAGCCTACCAGGGCTGCTCAACCATATCTTGATAAGGATCAAATGGTGAGAGGCATCTGCTATCAGATGTCACAACAGCATTGCTCAAGTGTGCTGCGCTCAGGTTATAGATTTGAGTTCATGCAGTTTATCAATTTCTTTTGCATCTAAGCTTTGAGGGATGCTCACTATCTGACACTAACTAATTTGATGCCACTATTTGTTTATACTTCCTACTTGGGGAAAGAAAATTATTGGCATGAAAATAGCCCATTTAGCACAATTGCCACGTGGCTTACAGTTTGCAGTGATTGAAGACTTTTCCAGTTACCTCAGGTTTCACTGCGTCTTGTCAGGTCAAAACTGTATATCCCAAGTGTCCCCTTGGACCAAGGAGTGAGTTTTTTGTGAATCTTTGTGCTTTTGCAGCTTAATGTTTTTATACTCAATGAAGCAAACAATGGAAAAATAACTGGTTGTGATGTTGAAGTGAGTGTTCAGTCTGCATTTGAGCTCCCAATAAAGAGCTCCTTTCCACTTTGGGTTGCGTTCTGTCACGTGTGACCATGTTGGTGAATAAAAAGGAATAAAAACAATCAACTAGGATTTGCTGAAGCATAGCATCTCACAACCAAAATCTCCCTTTGAAATTTGTGTGGATCTCCAAGGTCCAAACCAGGAAGTTAGTACATCGGCATGCTGACTGGGTCATATTGAATCTTGCAGTGGCTGCATGGCCAAGTGTTCCTGCAGCTTGGAGGAATCATTGCTCATAACATAGTTAGACTTTCTGCATGTTTAGTGTTGATTTTTAATTGCTCTCCAGCTTGTTGAGGATGTGAACTGATACAGCACAGGGAGACAACAAGCCATCTGATCTGTTTGTGAGCAGTGAGACACAATGGATCTCCTTTACCAATAAAGTGGAATAGGGATGAAAGTGAAGTGGGGAAAGGTAATTCAGTGCAGCTAATGGAGGGAAAGTAAAATGAATTGGAAGAGGAAAAATAAAGGTAATATTTTTGAAGTCTCTTCAAACAATTGGCACATTGAAGAGATGAGAATCCATACTTTTAACTGTTCATTTTCTGGACCAGAGGGGGTTATTTACACTTATTGTGCTGATGGAGTTGCAATGTTAATTATGGAACTCAACATTCTGTGGCAAGCTTGAAGACAGTTGACATGCACATGTAGCAGTTGCATAGAGTTTGTATGAGGGAGTTGAGGATGAGATTCTGTTTTGCAAAACTAATAGAATAGGACAAATGTATCACCAAATTGTGGGGATTGACAATTTACTGTTTCTTCAGTACAGGTTACTAGCTGTTTGGAGCATGAATAATTGGGCAGACGCCATTATAATTTCAGATGTATCTGGCAAAGTAGTTACTTCAGTCATGTTGTATTTGTCTTCAGTACCTGTTGAGTGAAGACTGCTATGGACTAATTGACTGTGATGAATCTGCTTATGATAAGCTGAGTGTAGGAACGTAGAAATAGGGGCAGGAGAAGACCATTTGACCCTTTGAGCCTGCTGTGCTATTCAGTATGATTATGGCTGATCACTGGTTATATTATTTAAAATACCTGTTTTGTATTTTGATGTCTTTACTGTTACAGGAAGCTTATATTGCTGATCTTGATGCAAAGAGTGGAGCCAGTCTGAAGCTGACTATCCTGAATCCTAAGGGTAGGATTTGGACAATGGTGGCTGGAGGAGGTGCCTCTGTTGTATACAGGTATTGCTTACTCTCCATTAACTAAATCTGGGTACAGATGTTTGAACCCTTCAAGAGCAAATCAAAATCATTAGTCCCCACTCTTGAACATTGATGTATTTGCTTCTGTCATCAGTAGATTCAGGAAATAGAGCTTAATTTCAAAATTCTAGCAGATCAATGGCGGGGTGGGGGGTAAAAAAGCAAAGTTTTGAGGAATGAATTGTATTTTGGTTTTATTTGAATGTTTTGTGAACTTTGTCAAAATAAATACTACGTTGGTTGGTGGAGACACTTTAAATATTTATTGATCCAGGTGATCCTATTTTCGAGGCATAACAATACATAGTTTCATGGAAGATTAATTGTGGATTTGGGAGGGGAAGAGTGGAGGGGGTAGATAATGAGAGCTGTTACATTTAATTGAGAAGTCTTGAAGTAAGGGGAGATCTTCATTCTTTTTTAATTGTAGGCAATTTTGGTTTGGACTGTTAACTGTTTTCCTGCCTACTTGTTCACAGTGACACCATCTGTGACCTTGGAGGAGTGGATGAGTTGGCAAATTATGGAGAGTATTCGGGTGCCCCCAGTGAGCAGCAGACCTATGATTATGCTAAGACCATTTTGTCTCTAATGACCAGAGAGCAGCATCCAGAAGGTGAGAATAAAAAGGATCAGAACAATCTTGAAATTAAGTGAGGTCAGTGGAGCATTCACTTCCAGCTGCTTTGCTTTCCTGTTTTCTGTTCACTGCATTGCTTGTGTTAAATTGTCATTCGTTCTCTGCCTAACATTATGTAATGGAAGAGTGAAGCAAAGAGGGGGGAACAAGCCAGAGACCTTTATTTTTTCAAAAACACGCAAAATAAATTGTTTGAGGTTGAGCGTTCAACAACAAATGAAATCAAGAAAGCAAAAAGACTGGCAGACAGACCTGGAGGAGTGTATGCATAATGGTTGCACCGAGGGTGAACACGAGAGTAAGGGAAAAGAGGATTAGATGGTTATTCTCTGGAATATAATTCTTTTCCACATGTGCTGATGGTAAGCAGCTCTTCATCTTCTGTACTGATCCTCAGAACATTGCTGCCCTCTGTGGGATGATCAAAATTGGCAAGAACCTAAACTGTCCTCTAGCTCCTATCAGCTGTAGCCCCTGGCCTCAGTTCGACCAATATTGTTTATCTTTACCAGAGTACATTAAAATCATTCTGATTGCCCTCTTCCTCCCAAATCTTGGACTTCTATCACTTTTATGCTCTTTGCAAATATCTGCCTTTATGCAGCAGATTATGAAGATTTGCACAATCAGTCTTTGGCTCCCTTTAATTGCTGCTAAACCTATGTCAGTGATTTATTTTAATCATCAATTCTCACATGTAGGCACTGTCCCCTACCATTTAGGGCTAAGCTGAGAATTTCCTTCACTCAAATCATTGTAAATATTAGGAATTCTTTACTCTGGAGGGTTGCGGATACTCCATTGTTGAATATATTTAAGGCTGAGCCAGATTTTTAATCTCTCAGGCATGTGGAGAGCAGATGGGCAAGTGTGGAAGTCCAAAATCAGCCAGGATTGCATTGAATGGGGAGGCAGGTTTGAGTAGTATGATCTAACCCCCCTTTTCCTTACTCTCATGTCCATCCTTGGTGCATCCACTATTGATATTCCTCTAGATCTGCCTGCTTTTTTACTTTCTTCACTTCATTTGTTGCTGCATGCTGAACTTCAGACTGTGTTTGCTTGCTTTTTGTGTGTTTGGGGAAAAACGGGTCCCTGGCTTGCTACTTCACTTTCCTCCACTCTTCCATTATAGCTTTCTCGTTGCCTTTACTCTTGTCTGATGTCTTTGTTTATCTGTTGTGCTGCAAAGTACTCAAATATTTTTACACAAAAAGCAATATAAGATACTGTAGGAGGCTAATTAGTTTTTTGCTGACTCTTTAACTTGCCTGAGTAAACTTGTTCTGTTCTATTCAGGAAAAATCCTCATTATTGGAGGTAGCATTGCTAACTTCACAAACGTAGCAGCAACATTTAAGGTAACGTCTGAATATTTGAATCTATATTAAACTGTATTTTTCCTCTATATGCCCTTTTCAGTTTGGCCAGTGAATTGATTTGGTGAGTGGAGCCTGGTACAAGTGGAGGACAAGAGTACATGAAGCATGTATGCTTGGCGTGGGTGACCAGGAAACTTGGAGAATTTGAGGGGACCTATGATAAGAGAGAGAATAGCATTGGATTTGGATGCTAAGGACTGAATGAAATGGCAATGGCGTTGCAGAGGATGGGGGGAAGGAGCAAAGGAATGGGGAGGGGATGGCTGGGATAGAATGATTGAAGGAGTGGCAAAAAAGTAACAGATGTGACATTGGCGAGTGAAATTGTTGCGGGATTAAGAGGTACACATCTTTTCCTCACGTTATGGAAGGAAGTGGAGATCCAGTTCAACTGAGCCTGCCCTGGAGGTTACTTCAGCTATAACAGATTTGATTGGATCTTGATTAAGTAAGTTTCAGTGTGTCTGCCAAGGAGCTTTTCCTTTCAGGAGACAGGGTTGGCAAATCCATGTCCATATAGAAATATGGTGGGAGTTGGGTATTTGGGGGAAAGGATGGCGGCTGTGGCACATGATGATGTTGGCTTCAAAAATAGAAGGTTGGGGAAGGCTTGGAAGAGTAGGAATGGTGTGGAGAGTGGATGAGACATTGAATTGGTTAAGTATGTTTAATTTTACTGATGGTTGAGGAAGAGGTGAATGGGGTTGATATGGGTAGGTATGGAAGTGATGAAATTGTTTGAGTTACTTAATTGGACTGCAAATGTTTATCACTTTTCTGCTAACTGGTGATATTTGGTGCAAAGTAATTCTGTCCAGTGGTCTGGTTGATCATTAATTCACATGATAACTACGTGTCAGGCTATCTGACACAACTCTCTTCTTTTAGATGAAATATCTTTGCTCCATTATCGTATCTTCAAACTGTTTCAGATAATCCCAGGTTACTTGTAACTATTCCACACTATCCCTTCGTGCTTCACACAAAAGCCAATAGAACAAAATTCATTTTATTTCTTCATAAAATATCGAGTCTAATTGCCTTGACACAGCTTCCACAGCTACTTATTCATTCAGCTCTTGGTGCAGCTATTAATTAACGGGTTGACGCTGTTTTGGCTGTTGGCATTCTGTCTGTTTTTTCCTAACTAACAACGCTCTTAAAATGATTTCAAACAGCCAGAATAAATCAGTTCCAAAGGCAGTAATTAAACTAATGGATTTATATGACTTTGAGGAAAGAAAAATGCCCTTTCATTGTGAAGGACACATCTGAAACCTTATTAAGGATTGCTTTCTCTGTTATGCCACTTTAAGTAGATCTGAAATCTTCCTTGGTGAATCAGCAGAGTGGCTCAGTGATAGGAGGGTGGTCTGCTGACCTCCCCAAATAATCCATGTCTGATAGGTCAATATCCCCATGAATAAAGATCAATGTCCATTCTGCTTTTAAAATGGCCAGCTGCAGGGGAGGCAGGGTAGCCCGGATTGATCATCTAAGTCCCCACTTGACGAAGGGACTGTGCTCCTGAAAGCTTGTGATTTCAAATAAACCTGTTGGACTATAACTTAGTGTCTGATTTTTGACTTTTTGTCTGATTTCCCTTCACAGAAGCTGCCAGCAACTTCTGTTTTGTTGCCCCAGACTAACGACCTGGCAGATGGCAAAATTCTAATTCGGTAAAAAATCTGGAATTAAAAAGCAAGCTAGCCTAACCTGGTTCATAAATATTCTCTTGGGAAAGAAATCTGTTCTTACCTGGCCTGCATGTGACTCCAGAACCACAGCAATGTGGTTGGCTCCTAACTAACCACTTAGTATTTAGAGATGGGCAGTAAATGTTGACTGAGCCAATGACTCCCACATCCCATGAATAAATTTAAAAAAAAAACTGATCCCAGCATTTCAGCACAAATCACCGAAAGGCCTGGACTCACGAATAAAAATTTAATATGGCAGGAAAACAGCTAAATATTCTTGCATTGGAGGAATTGAGGGACCCAGTAGCCAAACTCATCTTTTCTGGGAAAATGTTGTTGTTTGAACTGATTTAGTGTTAAAGATGAAACTTCTTGATGTCTGTCTGTTAATCTTTTTATTTTCAATCCTAGGGCATTGTACGTGCAATCAAGGACTACCAGACTCCATTGCAGAATCATAACGTCTCCATTTTTGTCAGGAGAGGTGGACCTAATTACCAAGAGGGTCTACGTGTCATGGGTGAAGTTGGTGAGGCTTGACAACTTCTTAAAAGAAGTTGTCCCAAGAGTCCAACCTATGAAGTAGTTAATTACTGCAATCAGTATATCGAATATAAAATGTAGAACTGACAAACTATTAGCTATAAATCAAAATGGTGCTAAATAGTTGACACTTGCCTTTTATTAGTCGAGGCATGGGTGATAAGAATAAGGGGTTATGATGGAACTGGACAGACCTTTTGGTTAGGCCCTGGCTGAATTATTGTCTCTAGCTCTGGATCACTGACAAGAGTGCAGGATGTGATTGCACCCCTTCAGAGCAGAGGAGATTCATCAGGATGTTGACTGGGATGGAACAGTTTTTCTCACTGTGAAGAGAGTTTGATGGGTCTAGGCCCGAAATGTCAGCTTTTGTTCTCCTGAGATGCTGCTTGGCCTGCTGTGTTCATCCAGCTCCACACTTTGTTATCCTGGATAAGCTCACATTGTTTTCTTTAGAGCAGAGAAAGTTGAGAGGGGACCTGATAGAGTATAAGATTGAGGAGCGTGTGCAAGGTGGATAGAAAACATCGTCCTCCATAATTGAGGGGTCAATAACAAGGGAACACCCATTTAAGGTGAAAGTCAATAGGTTTAGAGGAAACTATATTTTCAACCCAGAAGGTGTGGGACTCTGGAATGTACTGCCTGGGAGGGTAGTAAAGGCAGGTAATCTCCATTTTAAAAACTACTTGTATGAGCACTTGAAATTTTGACATTCAAGGATATGGGCCAAGTAGTAGAAGTGGCCTGACAGCCTCGGATGCACCTGTTCCTTCAGTCACCGATCTAATGTCTGCAGCGGTCTTCCAGGGAGTCAACTCGGGGAAAGCAGCAAGCTCAGACAGCGTCCCCAGCCGAGCAATCACATCCTGTACGATCCAGCTGGCGGAGGAATCTTCAAGCTCTCCCTCCTACAAGCCAAAGTCCCCAACTGCTTTGAGAGGGCCACCGTCATTCCTGTACCCAAGAAAACACATGCAACGTGCCTTGATGACTACCGCCCAATTGCTCTAACCTCAGTAATCATGAATGGCTTCCAGAGGCTGGTCATGGCCTGCATCAGCTCCAGTCTCCCAGCCTGACTCGATCCCCTACAGTTTGTCTACTGAGGTAACAGATCCACAGAGGATGCTATATCTCTAACTGTGCGCCCATCCCTGGAACATCTGGATGACAAGGACACCTATGTCAGACTCCTGCACATTGACTACAGCTCCACCTTCAGCACCATTATCTCCTCCATGCTGATCTTAAAATTTGGTCTCGGCTCCTCCCTCTGCAGCCAGATGCTCAGCTTTCTGACCCATAGGCCGCAATCAGAGGGGATAGGTAACCGCACCTCCCTATAATACTCAACTCAACACTGGAGTGTGCCCCCCCCCCAAAAAAATGGATGCATCCTCAGCCCCTTACTGTACTCCCTGTATGCCCGCAACTGTGTTGCTAAATTTCAAACACATGCCATCCAAATGTTTGTTGACAACGCCACCATAGTGGGACAGATATCTAATAGTGATCTGTCAAATACAGAAGGGAGACAGAGGGCTTGGAGATATGGTGCAATGAGAACAAGCTCTGTCCCAATGTCAGCAAAACTAAAGAACTGATCATTGGCTTCAGAAAGAAAGGAGAACACGGCCCCATCTGCGTGAATGGAACGGAGCGTGGAGAGCATAAAGTTCCTTAGAGTGGTGATAACGGACGTGTCCTGGACTATCCACGTTGATGCGACAGTCAAGGAGGCACAACGACGCCTCTTCCTCAGGAGGCTCAGGAAATTTGGCATGTCCATAAAGACCATCGCCAACATCTACAAATGCGCCATTAAAAGCGTAACTGCCCAGGTGCATAATGGCCTGATATGGCAACTGCTGTGCCCAGGACCATAAAAGATACAGAAGGTGGTGTGCACAGCCCAGACCATTACGGAAGTCACCCTTCCATCCATGGACTCTACTTACCTGGCCTGCAGCTGGGGAAAGGCAGCCAGCATCATCAAAGACCCATCATACCTGGTAATGATGTCCTACAACCTCTTCTGTCATGCAGAAGATGCAGAAACCTGAACATGCAGCAGCATGGTCAGTAACAGCTTCTTGACTATTAGCCTGCTGAATGGACTATCTAGCTTCAAATAATGCTGATCTTGCTTAGCACATGTCCCGTGCTGTTAAACCTGTATGCCTCCAGTCTTTTAGATCTGTACATCCTTGCTTACTATGATCTGCCTGTATTGCTTGTAAACACAACTTTTCAGTGTGCATTAGTACAAGTGACAAAAATCAATCAATGTAGGTTTAGTGTAGCTTTGGCGCAGACTTTAATGGGCTGAAGAACCTCTTCTGCCATGTATGAGTCTGATATTAAAGTTGCAGCTTGATGGTCTATAGATATGATTCCTTTAGCACATCTTCATACAAATCTGAGTGAAGCTTCACTTGAGGCACTTTTGCAAAGGATCCAGAAGGGATGCAGATAGGTCCCTGTCCACTCTGAGGCTGGTAAATCCAATGTGGTGAGAGGGAGGAGGTAAAATAGAAGCTACAATAATAGCCTGTTTTCCTCAACCATAACACACAGATATCACTGAATCGGCACATAGAGATGTAAAAGATACATTCCGCCCACATTGGCTCAGTTTCATTGTTCAGCGTAGTTTGGAAGAATAATGAGGGCATATTGGCTTTCTCCTCCAAGCTGCTTTGACTTCAAAAAAGGAATGTTTTCCTATTAACTCTGAACTTTAAACCCTCACCTGCTTTCCAGCCTAGAATAATGAAGTAGTTTATTCACATGCCATGACATGAAGTTACCCAGTTGTAATCGTTCTACTCCTAATCAATTAATCTCTTCACAGGGAAGACAACTGGAATCCCTATCTATGTTTTTGGAACAGAAACGCACATGACTGCAATTGTGGGAATGGCACTTGGTCACCGAACCATTCCTGACCAGCCACCCATGGCCGCCCACACTGCCAACTTCCTTCTAAATGCCAGTGGCAGTCCATCAGTAAGTGTAGGAGCCCTAAAATAGGCGAGAGATGTTTTGAAGAATTGGTGTTTCTTGTTATCTGCTAGCTTGTTTAGATTTTGAAATGATTTAAAACTGTTGAAAGTGCTGTAATCGAGTCTGACTGCTCATTTGTTATTTGTTATTGGAGCAATGAATAAGGGAGGGAGCATGAGGTTGTCATAGACAAGTCTTGTATATAATTTATATTCAACCTATTGAGAGATTTTATGACGCACCAGTAGTAAGTTGAACCTGGATCTCCTGGTTCAGAGGTAGGGACTTTATCACTGTACTGTAAGAGGCTTTGGACGAGGCTTGTATTCTCAAGCGCAGAGGATTTAAGATTAATTTATTGGGGTCCTAAGAGAAACAGGTGTGAACATTCTGAATTGGGAAAGTACTAGGTCGTACTGTTTTTAGGAGATCTGAAATCTGGAACATATGCAAATCTGAAAAGCGGCCTGGCGAACTGAATATCTGTCTGTAAAGTGAGTATTAAACTAATTAGCGGTTGCGGGGGAAGGATTAAGCAGAGAGGGACTATAGGTTTACAAAGAAAAAGGGGTTTACAAGACAGCTATATGAATAACAAATCTAGAATAAGACAAAGGGACAGTGTATATAAACAGCAATAAAGAGTGTTATTGGAGAAAATTAGTAAAAAGGCAAAAATTAAGACCTCTATTTGAATACATGTAACATTTTTGGGAAGAAAATTTATGCTGTAAATAGAGGTCAATGGGTCTTATCTTCATGGAATTAAAAGGAGATCTAAGCTGGGAATTAAATAATCATGGGTATGAGACTTCTGAAAGGAAAGTGTGATGACGTAGCTTTGTTCGTACAGCATGGAAAAGTGCGACAGCGAGAAATAATCTTGGATTGGTCTATAGAATCAGTTATGGTGGAGGTAAATGATATAAGGGGTGGACAACATTGGTAGGCATAATCAGTAGACCCCCTAACATTAGTTGTTCTGTAATATAGAATAAATCAGGAAATAATGAGAGAATGTTGGAAAGACTGCACATTAATCTAGCCTGATTTTAATCGATGTGGATTGATAGATTAGCAAAAGTAGCCCTGAGGAAGAGTTCACTGTATATTTTTGAGGCAGTTTCCGAGAATAATATAACTAAATTTTGGGGGAGGCAATGGCATAGTGGTATTATCACTAGACTACTAATCCAAAAACTCAGCTAATTTTTTAGAGACCTCAGGTTTGCATCCTGCCATGTCAGATGTTGGCATTTGATTTCAAATGAAAAAACTAATAACCATAAAATCATTGACTGTTGGAACCACCCATTTGTCTCATTAATGTCCTTAGGAAAGGAATTCTGCAGTCCGTATCCGGTCTGGCCGACATATAACTGCAGAGCCACAGCAATGTGGTTGACTCTCAACTGCTGTCTGAAATGGCCTAGCAAGCCACTCAGTTCAAGTGCAGCCAGGGATGGGCAATAAATGCTATCAAGCCAGTAGTATCCATGTCCAGCGAGTGAATTTCACAAAAACGTGGATGCAAACAGGAAGCGGGTTATCTTGCATCCAGTAATGCATAATTAGGTAGGATAAATAAATGATCTTGGAATATCAGATCCCTGAGGGACCATTGCTGGTAGAATTTAGCATTTGGTTTGAGGGGAAACAACTGTATTCCACTTCAATAAGTGTAATTTTATAAAGGAATGAGAACAGGCCTCAGTGGAGTGGACTGGGAAAGGAGTTCAGCAGGAAAGATGATTGAGGATCAGAGGCTGAAAAGAGCTGATGGCTCACAGCAAAGATATATATCTCAGTGAGAAAGCAAGATTCTGGGAAGGGAAATCTTCAGTTTAAATTCCACTATTCTGCCCTCACAACAGGTGACAGGGCACACTTGACTACCTTATGCTATTAATGCCTTCTACCACAAAGACTGGTACAAAGTATTTATTCAACTAGTCTTACATTTTCTAGCTCCCCTTTTCCCCAGTGTTATTCTCGAAGAACCCGTGCTCATTTCAGTCTCTCCCTTTTCTTGCATTTAAAGGTACTTCTCTCCATGTTGTTATTACTTGCAAGTTTATGTTTACCCTTCTCTTTCATTCTTTTGGTCATTTTTATTGGCTTTTAAATGTTCTTAGCCCTCTGCCTTAACCATTAATCTTTGCTACATATGTTTTTACTTTCAATTTGATGGCGTCCTTATCTACGTTTTGGTTAACCATGGTTGGCTTATCCCCACTTTAGAATCATCTTTTCAAAAGCATATGAAAAATACTAAATAATCAAGAGCAGAAAGGGGAGACAAATACAATAATTATCGCTAGAGTAAAAGTACTAGAGAAATTAGAGGTTAAAGACCCCAGATTGGATGAGATGCATCCTAGAATATTGAAAGGACTAGCTATAAAGATTGTTGCATTTGTAGTAATCCTCCAAGAATTGTTAGATTTTGGAGAAGTGTTGGAATGCTGATGTAACACTTGAACTCGGAGGGAATAAGATGATACCAGCAACTATAAGCCAGTTACCTCAACATATTGGGGAAAATGTTTGAGTTTATAATGCAAGATGTAATAGTGTTTAGAAGTATATGCGCTTAAGCAGTTAGTATAGTTTCATGAAGGAGAAATTATGCCTGACAAACTTTAGAATTCTTTGACAGAATATGTATAAAAGCAGAATAGAGAGGATGCTGGAAATCTGAAACACACAATGCTGGAAACTCGGTTCTCGCAGCATCTGGAGCAAGAGAAACTATTAGTGTCTAGCCTGACTTCTTCAGAATGTTTAAATTACAGTTGTTGATGAACAGATTGGCTGGCAATTGTTGTATCTCTTAATAGAATATATAAACTACTTCTTGTTTCCTTCCAGACTCCAGCCCCCAGCAGAACTGCTTCTTTCTCTGATTCAAAACCTGATGATACCAACAGAACATCAATAAGTCTGAAGCAGAACATCCCACACGGTAATTCAATAAATGTACTAATAAGTGCCAGGCTGTAACCATAGCCTAACCTTGTCTGTGTGTATTTCTATATAGGATTCAAGCTTCTGCTAAAGGTGAAATGCCAGACTCCAAACTTAACACCTGCATTGCTCCAAAGCTTGCACAATTTTCTTTTATTTAAATTGCTATTAATTAGCTGAAGGCAGCATTTGATTTCATTTCAGCTGTATGCAAGTTCATTGGACCCAATCATCACATCAGGGAACAGCATTGTACCCTCTGCAAGATTCTTTGGCTTTATCATTGACGTGGCTGCTCAAGCTTCATTTATGTTTTCTCTGCCTGGGGTTGCAAACATTTCCAATGGCCTTGAAGGGAAGGAATGTGTTGATGTCTGGTGAAACCCCTCCGTTTAAATGCCAAAGTGTTTGGTACTCTCGGCATTCACTTTACCTTTTTACCAAACTCCTCCATATTCAGTTCCGCTTTGACTTTTGTTTCTCATTCTATATCTTCGTTTCCCACTCCCCAGAGCTATTTGCATGTAATGTATGTCTCCTGTCTCTGTTATCCAATGTTGTTGATTGTATCTTAGGCTGATCACTTCTAAAGTTTAACTGTCACTTATTTTCCCTTTTGAAACTTCACAGATTGAATTGAATTTATTTTCCTCTGTTTTTACTTTCCATTTTCTTCCAATGCTGTTCCTTGGTAGTATCTTGCAGTTTTAACTAATAACTTCACATCCCAAAATATTGTATCTCCACGTATATTCATTTTATTATCTACGTTCTGATTTTTTCCAACAATTTCAACTTTTCATTTGCCAGTGTTTTACTGATGTATACAGCTCATAACTACCTGGTAATTTGTCGCTTTCAAAGCAAAATCATGCAGAGCAAGTATATATAATCCAACATCGTTCCCTTGGTTTATACATGAGATTTCAAATTTGTTATACTTGAAAATTTGACATAAATATGAAAAAAGCATCAATGTTAAACAGAAGTAGTTTGGAGCCTGGTGCTTTTTTAAAAAGGCAGAGTGAACTAGCATCATTCCATAATGACACAAATTTAAACAATTAAAACAACTATTTTGATAGTTTTAGTTTTAATTTCCTTTAAATTCTGTTTTGTGCGTAACCTAAATGGCATTGCTATGAATTAGCATGTTAAAATGAAGATGAAAACTACTTATCTGGCTTTTGCTTCAGGTTCAATGCAAATAAAACACGTGATCTGAATTGTTCTATCCCTCTTGGGAAGGAGCAAAATTTGAAGGGAACTAATTTAAAGCAGTTGATGAGGTTCGCTTCACACACTTACTGCAGTCTGCATCACTTGAGTTTGCGTAAACTAGAGGTCCTGTTGTTTCAGTCTATTCCTGAGACCAGACTCTCAAAAGCCTGCAGCCGATATCAACCTTGCTCACCTGGGTGCAGCTGTAGGTGGCAGACTTCAGCTCGTGTGACACACATTTCACCGTCTGTCACTGGGCATGTACGTACATTGAGTTGGCTCAGCGACTCCTGGTACTTCTGTTGAAATTTTGAGGCCTAGGAGCTTGCAAAAGTGTCTTATCAACAACTTATTTCACTTATTATATATGTTTCACATTTCAAATAGTTTCTGCTACACATCTGGTTACTTCTTGACTAAAAAAGCCAACTTGGAAAAGAGAAAAAAAATGAGAACTGCAAATGCTGTAAATCAGGAACAAAAACAAAAGTTGCTGGAGAAACTCGGCAGGTCTGGCAGCATCTTAAAAAAAAAAATTTCAGTTAACATTTGCTTTGAAAAAAGGAGAGTTGGTTTCTTGCATATAAAAATGCAATGTGAATGGCATGGTTTGACATTTCTCTTAAAAGCCTGACCATATGTAATCCTGAGTAAATTTTGACACTTTGGTTGTGATTACTGCATGATCTGGTACCACTTTGATTTTTTTTTAATTTGAGATGAGAGGAGGTGATATACTCATTGAGCCCTTTCTGCCTTGCATTTAGCTGAACTGATTCTTTATTTAACTTGTTTCTGTAATCATTACTATCCATGCGTAACAAATCTGTTAAAATTTTAACTAAGCCCCAGTTTCAACATTTTTTGGGGGGGAAAAAGAATTGCAGATTTCCATTATTGCCAGTGAAGAAGTACTTCCTGCCATTACTCTTGAGCAGCCTGGCTCTAATTTTATGGCTATACTCCCTCCATGTGTTATTCACGGTAAATTTCGGAGATGTTTAATTTCAACCTAAGGTGTAACATCATTTGTGCAACGTGGACAATGCTCCATTTAATTTGATGTGGATCCCTTAAAGCAATTTTTTTTTATTATATCAGGTAATCAGACAACTACTACTAAAGTGCTTCACTGGCACAAAGGACAGAATAGTCTGTGTTGTTCAGTTTAATATTCTGAGATTCCTTCCTTTTACAGCATGCCCAGCGCTCCATCAGTCTTGTATCTGAAGTACACTACTTCAAAGTTGTTTGGTTTAGTTCCAGTTGCGTTGGAAGCTGAGCGAAAGGAGCTGAGTTTAACTTAGACTGCTGTAGTGTAATGGCTTTCATTTCATTAGGGCTTAATAATGGGTATCATTATGGTGTGTTCCTGGTCAAAAGGGAGATGGTGTGCTGTTGGGAAGGGTGTATCAGATAGTGATGTCTTTTAACAAATCCTATTATAAGTGATGCATTTCTTTTGTGGTAATCTCTCTTTGACAGAAGGAAAGGCAAGGCAAGAAAAGAAAAGAGGTAGGAGGGAAACAGACAAATGTATGCTCATGGAAGGTGTATAGTTGCTATTTATTATGCTGCTTTTTAGCAGATAACTGTCATGTTTTTGCTTCATTTGTTTGCAGATATAAAATTAACTTGTGGGGAAAAATCTCAGTGTTTATTTACTGGAGGGGAACTGAGAATCAAATGGATCAAACCTTCTGGACACATTTCTCCCAAACATTTTGTATGGAGTGTACCTTTTTCTTTCTGAATTTATAACATAATGAAGCATTAACTCCTTGCAGCTTGCTGTTTGTAGAGTATTACCACTGGAGCCACGTATAGCAAGATAACTCCGGTATGATTCAATATTTTGGCTCTAAGCTCTGCCCATTTGGTGGGGCACAGCTGGGATCCAGAGTAGTCAAAATAGCTTTTATGTGAGCTTAGCCTTCCTGCAGCAATAGCTGACTAATTCTTGACTGCCTTTTACAGCTACATGTCCACAACCACCTCTGCTTCCATAGTCTAAGAATCTTGTGAACTTGTCACGCAGCAAGCCTTTCTAGAAGGCCTAGTTTTCTCAAATCAATTTTGAAGAGTTTTGTTGACACCATGTGTACACTGTTAACCCAGCCTGTATGGTATATCACCTGCTTACTGATGCCAATGAACTGCAGCTGGTTTTGTTCTGTTTAAAATTAAAAGTTGTCTTCATAACACAAGACTTAATATAATTTGATAATCTTTGTTTCCCCTCAACCCTTTATGAGACAGGAGAACTATGACCAGGATGGAATCCTTATTGTCAAGTGTTTCTATGATGAAATTCCAGATTTTTAAAAAGTCCTCCTCCTCCTCCTCCTCCTCCTCCTCCTCCTCCTCCTCCTCCTCCTTCTCCTCCTGTTGTCTAGGTTGAACCATCAACTCTGCATCACTGCTGACACTGGCAGCACTATCCTACAATGCCGATTCCTCTACACTTTCTTATTCCCTTGGGCTCCTTCATCCTCCCTTTGCAGGAAAATTGGTGAATGGCAGTTGAGAAATAGATTTAAGAAGCTGGAAATCTGAAAATAAAACATTGGTCTATTGGAGTCTATAAAGGGTTACAGTTCCATTATTGGATAAGTCAGATCCAAGGCTCAGGTCTAGCTTGATGGATCATATTTCATTTTGTTGTTTTAACAAACAAGCACAAAAATACAATGCTGCAGAATCAGGCTTAAGAGTAAAACAAAAGTTTTCATTTCATTTGCATAATAGACTTCTGTTTTACTTTAAACCTGATTCTGCAGCATTGCATCTTTGCCTTCATTTCATTTGCGTAATAGACAAAGAATAAACCAAGCTTTTAGATATTTGTGTATAACAAAGATTTAAATAGTAAAGAAAGAAGTACAACCCTGATCCCAACAGCACCCTTTTATAGTATTCATACCAGAGAGAATTTCCTTCACTTTTACAACTATAAGACTTAATTTCACTGTGGCTTCAATTTCCCCATCTGAGAACATGATAGCCTCTTGGAACCTTCATACAACTGTGCTTAGACTTCTTTCTAGCTTCAAATGACTCAGATTTGAGCTAAACACTTAGGATTTTAAAAGGTCATAGATTCTTGTATTAAGGTAGCTTCTTTCTAACAGTCCATAATTAACTTCCTTGCTCAGGAGCAACAGTTTTACATATATCTAACTTCAGATAAGACTTCTGTAATAGCTCAAAACAAACTAAAAATCTGCTTTTTCCAACTTGTGGGTTCTTCTAAGTGCAACAAGTCCAGAATCATCTATCTGAAAACCTAAGGTACTACTCATTTACTTTGTTCGCACTTAAATGCTCCTAATGTAAATCCCCCATTACTACAGAAATACTTGCAAATAAATCATTAAAACCCTTCAGACATAAAATCCAAAATTCAGAAGGCCAAAAGAGAACAATTTAGCGGCCTTACTTCCAAAACATTAATCAGCCTGGAGAATAACTGAGGTCCAAGGTAAGACAAAGTTCTTTTGCCTCCTTTCTAGCTTCCACTTAAGACACTTCTATCTTGGAGGGATATGGCACATAGCTTATTTAGTTAACTTTCTATCTAACCAAGAGCAGCTCTTTTCAAATTCCCCAGCCTGGTGAAATATAAACAGGACTAGCAGCAACTGAGATGTACAAATAGTACAGGACTGTTACCTGGACTTCAAAAGCTAGGGGTTGGGCATGAACTGTAAGGCTGAACAAAGCAATGAGGCAGTAGCAGAGTCAAGGATGCTCGGCCCTGTTAAATGGAGATAGTGGGGGACTAGCACAGTCTGTGTACTGTTTCCCAGCTTTCCTCTCTTCCTGGTTTTTCTAAGGTGTCTGTTGTCTGTACTAACTGCCTTCCTGTGACAGGACTTGGCATACTTTACTCTCGCTGTTTCACAATACACACTTTCCCATTTCTTTTCCTTTTCAGCCTTTCTTGATAATGAGTGTTTAAACTACGCACTTTGAAGTTCAGAAAACTTAATTCTGTTTTGATTATGTATATACTTCCTTGATGTTTCTTCTGTTTGCATTTCATACTTCTGTTAGTAACATTTCTTATTTCCAGGCACCTGATGCAATGCAGCAATGGCTGAGTCCATTGCATTGCTGTGCCAGTGCATTTTTAATAAATCCAAGGTCACGGGTTGGTGTAAACACAGGGCGGCCTGGTGGGTCAGTGGTTAGAACTGCTGCCTCACAGCGCCAGTGACCTGGGTTCGATTCCACCCTTGGGCGACAGTGCAGAGTTTGCACTTTCTTCCCGTGTCTGTGTAGATTTCTTCCAGGTGCTCTCGTTTCCTTCCACAGTCCAAAGATGTGTAGGTTAGGTTAATTGACCATGCTAACTTGCCCCATAGCGTCTCAGGTGGGAAATGCAGGTATTGGGGGGTGGGTCTGGGTGGGATGTTGTTCAGAGGATCAATGTGGTCTTGATGGGCTGAATAGCCTGCTTCTGTGCTGTAGGGATTCTATAAACAGACTGGCAGAGACCCATAACTTGAAGCTTAATTCTGGGCATCGTGATTTGGATACAATGGTGCGCAAAGTGGCAGTTCAAACTTCTGGATAATTAGGCGGATGTTGTTATCTTGCGCATATCCAATTTGCTCTGAATTAGCCTTCGCTATCAGCCAGGTAAATTGCTGATATCTTATTTAGGTTTGTACTGGAGATTTGCTATTTCTGGATAGCACTGCACTTTGGGAAATGTATCCCTTTGCTTATTTCACACTGGGATATTACATTTAAATTTAATAGTTTAAACTTAGTTAATGATTGGGTATTTCAAAGCGAATGTTGATTCATTTCTGCTGTCCTCTTGCCCAAGTGTTCTAAGCTTTTAATCTAAGGATGTTTATTTTAAGAATTAGCTGCCGATCAGTGTTTCTTTTGATAAATGTGATCTGTCCCTCAGTGCAGATGCATGTTCTTTGGAGCTTACAACTAGCTCAGGGTTTGCCTGTGCCCAGTTAAATCTTTGCAAATGAGTGAGGATGGCACCATGTTGCCAAATCTGTCTTCAGACCAATGATGTAAAACTAAAACACTTGTTCTTTATTCATTTGAATAAAGAACAGGTGCCATGGCTATGCAGGCACTTAAAATACACTTTTGCTGTAAACCTGTGTATCTGCACCCTGTCCTCCATTTGGCAATTCTAAAATAGCAGAAAACACAGTTGAACCAAGGTTACATATGCTGCTAACGACAACAGAAAGGGTAAATTATCTTTATTATATTGGTGTAAGTGTACTCACTTGGCTGTAGCATGTTGATGTGAATTGAAGAACGGGATAGCCTGTATGTACTTCATAAGAATGTCTATCCTGCAAGTGTGTCCAAACTGCAACCTGTAGGTCCGTCACAGCTTGTGAAGCACAGCAAGCCAGCACCAGTGGCATCATAGCAGCATTTTGCATTTGTTTTTACTACTTGCTGGTTTGTCTTGTTTTGAATTTCCTGGAACTGCTGATTTGAAAAACAAGCTGTTGATCGCATTGTTGCCTCTTTGAATCCTAAATCAGAACATAATGATTGTTTAGGGACAGACAATAAATGATGTCATTGGCTATGCTATCTGCATCCTCTTGAATAAATTAACCGAACATGGATTTAAAAATAGAGGGAATCCTGAGGTTTCATGTTACAAACCAAAATGACCCACAAAGGTAAAAAGCTTGGACAGCCCAGTCTATTGATGTTAGGATGCCAGGTGGTACCTTGAAAAACGTTAATCCCTTATCTATTTCCTTCACTCCCACATCCTCTGATTCTTGATCCAAATCAACCGTAAACTCTATCTAATCTGAAGCAGCTTTGATAAGATATTATAAAACAAACCTATCAGAAGCTAACCATTCGTAATGCCTGTGATACCTTGCAGCTCTTCCTGTTTGATTGTATGTTCCAGTAGAGCTGTGATGGATGTAAGCATCCATATTCCTAAATTAAAATTGGGAATGACATTGTTACATGCTGCATTATCAAAGAATGTGGCTCATGTCTCAATCTTTTCTCCTATTCACGCTAGAATCTGGGCATTACTGGCTGGCCCAGCTTTATTGTCCACCCTAATTGCCACCACCTGTAATGCAATGAGCTACTGTAATCTGGTGTAGGCAAAACCCATGCTGGTAGGGTGGGGAACTTGCAGATGCTCCTGCTTATCTGTTGCCTTTGTCCAAGGTGGTAATGAGATTACACCAAGTATATGACAAAATTGTTAGTAAAATTTCTGTTTTATTAAGCTAAGCAACGATGATGGAATATGCTTTGAGGGGAGGTGAGATATTCGATAAGTTGATAAATGCGATGGAACATTTTCAGGCCAAGAAGCTATCTTTAGAGTTTATGCATAGCTCATCAGCTTTCCTGTTAAGGTAGAATTTTGGTACCCCTTCTCCAGTCCCCTCCCCTGTTTTTCAGTCCTTCTGCTTTGCCTGTTGTGGATCTTTGTTTGCAGTGTCCTTGTTGAAAACCTCATTCAAGATAGTATATGTCACTGAAATTGTACTGTTGGCTTTCAGGTAAAGCCACCACCCTCTTTAGCCGCCACACCAAGTCCATTATTTGGGGCATGCAGACACGAGCTGTCCAAGGAATGCTGGACTTTGACTACGTCTGTTCACGGGATGAGCCATCTGTTGCAGCCATGGTCTACCCATTCACGTGAGTGTACTATTCTACTTCCCCCTCTTTTGTTCTTGGTTTGGTGAGCTCTGTTGAATTGTGATGTGGTATTGTAAGTATATTGTAATCTTTCAAATCCAGAACTCTGAAATTTCAAAGAAAACAAGTTACCTGCAATATTTTGAATGCTCCTGCAACTTGCGATTGCTGCTTGTGTTGGTGCTACAACAGAGTTAACAGTCTATCCCTAATGGCTGATGGTAAATCTTGAGTTTTTCCAGGTATTACTTTAAAGCCACGCTTAGTGACAGAGCTGTAGGAGGAGTGTTTCTTGCATATGCAAAGATGCTGTGTCAGCTTGTGACATCGCTGACAGTGGCATTCCGGGCAGTCACCTACATTAGCACTAATCTTACAAAGTTTTCCAATGCAGACACTGTTCCAGCTTAATGTTGTTTAAGAACTGGCAATGGGAACATGATTGAAAACAAAATAGTTGAAGTGGTTTAATGATGGCCCATCACCACTCCCATTGTTATCACACCCTGGCTTCCCTTCCTCCAAGGCTGGACCCCTTATTGCTGGCACACTTCCAGAATGCATGCATGCAGGAAGTTGAAAGGACAAATGTGGAGGGAAGGGTGCTGGGGTAATTACAAGTGAAGGAAGAGAGTGGGCCTTGCTGGAAGAAGTCTACCTGTGTGTGGGTGTGAACAAGAAGGCAATGCAGCAGACAGTGGGTGTTTTTGGTTGAACAGTGACTTCAATGGTTGGAGAAACCACTCGAATTGGTGACGAAAGTATGAGCCAACTTCTTGATTTCCTTAAGAAATGGGAGCAGGAGTGGGCTTTTTAGACCCTCGAGTCTGCTCCAGTATTCAATAGGATCGTGGCTGATTTGATGTTCTACACTCTCCACTTTTTTGTTTTGCTCTTTCCCTGTAACCATTGATTCCCTTTCTGATTAAGAATCTACGTCAGGCTTAAATTTATGTCAAGGTGCTGCACGAACAGCTCTTTGTGGCAAGGAGCTCCAAAGAAACTCAACCATCTGAGTGAAGAAATTCCTCCTGATCTCGTTAAATTTGGGACCCTGTGGTCCTAGTCTCTCCTGTGAGGGGAAACATGCTCTTGGCATCTCAAGTCCTGCCAAGCCCCTTACTCACATGTTTCAATGAGGTCATCGCTCATCTTTCTAAACTTCAAGCAGTGAACCTCCTCTGAACTGCCTTCAATGAATTATATTTTTCCTTAGTACTCCAGATGTGGTCTCACCAGCACTTTATACAGTTACAGTAAGACTTCCCTGTTCTATATTCCAATTTCCTTGAACTAATTTCAGTTTCCTGTATTTTGGGTGGTAGGGGTTAACATTCTAACATTATTCTGAGGGTTAAACTTTTGGCAAAGATTTGTAGCTCGGGTTGTGGATGAGGTGGTTGACTTGCTCGCCAAGCTGGCTTGTTTTTATTCAGATGTTTCATCACCATGCTAAGTGCCATTAATGGATCCTCAGGTGAAGCGATGTTATTTTACTCTGCTTGGAATTTATACTGTCTGGTTCATTATGGTGAGTACCGTCATTTCTGGTTTTGATCTGTGTGAGTTTATATGATGTCTAATTCTATGGGTAGAGAGCCATGCCTCTAGGAGTTCTCTTGTGTGTCTGTTTGGCTTGGGCTACTATAGTTACCTTGAGCCAGTTAAACTGATGGCCTTCGTTGCTTGAATGTACCGATACTAAGGAGAGTTTGTTCTGTTTTGCTGCTAGTTGATCGTGCATTCTGATGGCTAGTTTCCTTCCTGTCTGTGCAATGTAATGTTTGTGGCAGTTATTACGTGGTATTTTGTAAATCATGTTTATTCTGCATGTTGTGGGAATGGGGTCTTTAATCCTTATGAGTGTTTGTTGTAGAGTGGCTGTGGGCTTGTTTTTAAATTCACAAGGGAAGAAGAAAACAACAATCAACTTCCATATATTAAAGTAGGGCGATTGTCAAACAGGGAGTTCCAAACCTCAGTAGACAGAAAAGCACCCATATGGACCAACTTCCACAGCAACCACCCCAACGTCCACAAAGCTGTAACTGGACTCTAATTAAACAGGCCAGGAAACTGCAGCATTCTAGCACTATGCAAGAAAGTGGAAGAACACCTATACAAGAACCTTGCTTTAAATGGATATTCCCTGCAACTTCATTCACCGTTGCCTACAAAACAGACAACAGGAGGGCACAATATGCCCTAAAACACTGGTCACACTGCCCTACAACATAACTGACAAGACTCCTATGACCACTGGGACCCATGGTGGCCCATAGCCACTCTACGACAAACACTCAACAAGGATTAAAGACCCCCTTCCCACATCATGCAGAACGAACATGTTTTACAAAATACCATGCAACAACTGCCACAGACAGGAAGGAAACTAGCCATCAGAATGCAGAACGAATATCAGCTAGCAGCAAAATAGCACAATGAACTCTCCTTAATATATGTATATTCAGACAATGAAGGCCATCAGTTTAACTGGGACAAGGTAACCATAGTAGCCCAAGCCAAACATCGACATGCACAGAATTCCTAGAGGCATGGTTCTCCACCCATACTTCAAACGACCAACCTGTAGAATTGAGCCCCATATACAAATCTATACAGATCAAAACCAGAAATGATAGTACTCACCATAAGTTTGAACAGTACAAATACCAAACAGTAGAATAATATCACTTCACTGGAAGCTCCACTGATGTCACCTAACATGGTGACAAAATGTCTGAGCAAAAACAAGTCAGCTTAGCGAGTGAGTCAACAACGTCATTATTCTAAAGTACCAAAAATTCTGCAATCCAGATATTTTGTAATCGGAGATAGTGAGACAAATTGTGTCCAATGAGGAGGGTAAGTCTCTTTATGACTTAGGGTCATATGTCTTGGTTCTCATTTTGAATGCAGTCATGTGTCCTTGCTAGTTCTCCAAATTCAAATCATCCCACCATTTAGCTGACTGCCACGACTTTTCCCCTGTCAACAGACCTCTGGCCTATTTCTGCCAGGTACAGGTATCTGTTGGCCTGGATGTGGAAATATTTCTGGGCCTGACTGGACTTGTTGTTCATTGTAGCCACTTGAACAGAAGGATCTCTCCATGAACTGTAATACCTTGCGTAACATGTTAAAGCAAATTACATTTGCAGTTTTGAGTTGATTTGGTTTTCAATTCTCTCTCTCTTCCCCCATCCTCCTCTCTCTCCCCCCCCCCCAAAAAAAAATAGTGGTGATCACAAGCAGAAGTTCTACTGGGGTCACAAGGAAATCCTCATTCCTGTTTACAAGAACATGGCTGATGCCCTGAAGAAACACCCTGAGGTGGATGTGCTTATTAACTTTGCCTCCCTACGTTCTGCCTACGATAGCACTGTGGAAACAATGAGCTTCTCTCAGGTTTGTTGCTGTTTCAATTACATTCAAATGTCACAACCATTTGCAAATTGGTTTGATGTTTTAATGTTCTGCATTTGCCATTTGTCTGCCCTTTAATAGAGGTTTAAATGAGCTTTAAGGTATATTCTTAGAATCTTGGCTAAAACTGCCCACCATACATGTGCTGAATCGTAGAAGGAGCTAGCTTATATGGCACAGTATCCTATGACCACCATCTTGAGGTGGTGCAGAGAGTAGAAAGAAAGTTGACTTTATTCTTAAGTGACAAGATGTATCTTCATGTCTAAAGATGGTGGCTACAGAATGCAAAATGAAACATTGAATGACAAAAGGTTTATTTTATGAAGTTCTCTTCTTTACAGTTTCCCAGTCTTTCCTCCACCATTTCTGCCACCCTAAGATGAAAGACACTTTTCTTGGCGCCAGCTTCACCCTACCCTACTGCAAGCACAGGCATTTGTCCTTGTTCCTGTCAGGGCACCAGCCTCTGCCTCGTCTCCCAGGCCCCTCGTCAGTGGTGTCATCAGCACAGATGTTTCCTGCAACGGTGTCATGTCACAGCCAGCTGCCGTGACTTGCTGCGTCTGTGCATTCACAAAAGCTTTCTTTGTTATGGATCATAGCTTCGTATTTATAATCAGCCCATTAGGTATTTTATAGGAGACACAATCTGATAGATGTGTTGAGGATAATTTTATTAATTCACTGAACATTCTAGCCAGTGATAATAGGCTGTAGCTTTGCAAAGAGTCAGTTTTGATTCATTCTTTTATTTTAGTTGATTCTTTTGTCATGTTGACCATAAGCTGTTTAAATAGTGGAGCAGACTTCGAGTTCAATGACCCTTCAGCACGCCCCTCTCCCTCCCCTCACAGAAGCACAGACTGTAGCTGTGGTTTCATGTCCAGCTGTGGGCCTAGGCAACAAGTAGCATCTGCGTATTCAAAAACATTGCAAATTAAGCTCATTGGAGAGTGACTGCAGAATGTTTGTTTTTTTTTTCTTTCTCTCTTGTAAAGCCTCTATTGCACCTTTATTTGAGAGAATCCAGTGCAGACCATGAACTGAAACACACAATTCCAGTTTGTGTGATTGAGTGATGCCAGGGCATTGATTAACTTGGAAAGCTAATTACCTTGGTGAATCCTTTTTTTTTCCTCCATGTTCCTACTGGCCACCAAGGTAGATTAATCTCAGTGAACTGTGTTTCAGTCTACCTGTGCTGTTCTGTGCCTTAGATCCGGACAATAGCGATAATTGCTGAAGGAATCCCTGAAGCATTGACCCGAAGATTAATCAAGATGGCAGATGAGAAAGGTGTCACCATCATTGGGCCAGCTACGGTAAGAAAATATCATTTACTCTGAACATCTGTTTGCAACTGGGTATAGAGATTATTGATCTTAGAGCTTCTTGAAGCAAGTACATTTTCCTGCTGTTTTTAAAATGTTTCCTGATATTGAGTATTGCCTTGTTTAGAATGGTGATAATATTTTGTAGAATCTAATAGCAAAGGAAGAAGTCATTCAGTGAGTCGTAATTATGCTAGCTCTTCAGCAGAGATACCGAACTGCACATAATTTCCCTTTAAATATGCCTAGTTCTCTTTGTTCATGTCATACATGTTTTGTCTTCTGTCCCTGCTGAATGAGTGATTTATTACTTTGCTTCCAAGAGGGAAGTGTAACATATTTTAACTATATATCTTATTGAACAGGTAAACCCCTTCATTTGAGGGTTTTTTCTATTGACTCCTAGTTCTGCCTGGTAGAAACTCATTATAAATGTTCTGGTGACATGCGGAATGGCAGCATTTGGAAGAGGACACGCATAGCATATTGTGAAATTTGTGCCCCCTCATGACATTTTTCTTCTGCCTCCAAAGGTGATGGAAGCAGTTTGTCACAGGTGAATGAGAATCACCTCATTGACACTTGTGTCCAGTTCATTTGTAACATTGACTTTGATTCTCGTGGGAAAGTGTTTCTGAGTGCATTATCCGGCAGTAACTACTTGAAACTGACTGTCATTTTCCTACTGCCTGTAAGATCTTTACTGGATGAGCTGTAGAATGGATAAAACCAGCCACTTTCTCCAAGATTGGGAACCTGAGGCTAAGACCCAGTGATGGGTGGAGATGGCACTTAGGGCTTCTCTGATCTCTGGTTCAACCTCTTGCCATTGTTTTGTGGATACTCACTGATCAGTCAACAATGCTGGGAGATTACCAACAGACTATCCCTCCAGACAGTGACCATCAATGCTGCAAGGCTCCTTGAAACACTAAGGAAAAGATTAATGAAAAGTGGAACATTGTGGAATCTGAAAATCTGAAAAGTAAATAGAAAATGTGGGAGATATTCACGATTGAGCAATATCAGTGGTTGGGGGGGGGGGGGTGGAATCCTAATATTTCAGATCATTGACTTTCATCACAAAATTTACGATGTGACAAATGGAATGTGACAAACTTTTAAGGAAATACAGGAGGGGCAAGGGAAAGGGGTCTAAAGGAAAAAAATAAAGTAATGGTGGAATGTAGTGCAATTATAGAATCTCAACAGTATGGAGGGAAGCCTTTGGCCCACTGAGTCCACTCCGACCCTCCAAAGAGCATCCTACCCTGTCCCTGTAACCCTGTATTTCCCCAGGCCAGTCCACTAAACTGCACATCCCAAGACACTATGGGCAACTTAGCATGGCCAGTCCACCTAGCCTGCACATCTCTGGACTGAGAGGAAACTGGAGCACCTGGCAGAAGCCCACGCAGACACGGGGAGAATGTGCAAGTACCACACTGTCACTTGAGGGGTGCAATTGAACCTGGGTCTCTGGCGCTGTGTGGCAGCAGTGCTGACCACTGAGCCACCGTGCTGCTGTCATAAGGGGTGATCTGCAAGGTAAAGGGAATGCTTAGGACAACTGAGGAGACTAGTCAAATGTCATATGAAAAAGTATAAAAACACAATAGTGCGAATGCTGGAAATTTGAAACCAACAGAATGCTGGAGACACTCGACCAGTTTGGAAGCGTTTGTAGAGAGGGAAAGTTATTGTATCGTGTCCACTCTTCTGGAACTGCAAAAAATGTGTCTGCGTCACTAGGCAGGCTATGCCAAGAAGTCATATCTAGGCTTTTGAATTCAGCTTCCAGTGGGCCAATGGGCTGAGGAAAGGCAGATGGAATTGATGTAAGGTGCTGCATTTAGGAAAGGCAAATCAGGGCAGGGCCTGGGTAGTGTTGAAAACAGACCTTGGAGGGCAGGTTCATGTTCCTTGGAAGTGGAGTCACAGGTAGACAGGATAGTGAAGAAGGCGTTTGGTATGCTTGCCTTCATTAGTCAGTGCATTTAGTATAGGAGTTGGGGTCATGTTGCAGCTGTATAGGACATTGGTTAGGCCACTATTGGAATTTGCTTCAATTATGGTGTCTCTGGTATAGGAAGGATGTCGTGAAACTTGAAAGGGCTCAGGAAAAAGTTACAAAGATGTTGCCAGGGTTGGAGGGTTTGTGCTATTGGGAGAAGCTGAATAGAGAAGGCCTATTTCTCTTGGAGTGTTGGGTGCTGTGTTTTGACCTTACAGAAGTTTGTAAAATTGTGAGTGGCATGGATAGGGTGAATAGCTGAAGCCTTTTCCCCAGGGTGGGAGAATCCAAAACTAGAGATCGTAGATTTAAGATGAGAGGGAAAAGATTTAAAAGGGGCCTAAGGGGCAACTGTACCTCAGAGGGTGCTACATGTATGGAATGAGCTTCCAATAGTAGTGGAGGATGCAATTACAATATTTTAAAGGTATCTGGATGCATTCATAAATAGGAAGGGTTTAGAAGGATATGGGCCAAATGCTGGCAAATGGGACTAGATTAATTTTGGATGTCTGATCGGCATAGATGCATTGGACTGAAGGTTCTGTTTCCATGCTGTAGAGCTCTATGACGCTGACCCTAATCCAGTCGTGATTTTATCGTCCACTTTCATAGACATTGATGATCCCTTTGCAGGAAACTGCTTCTGAGCTGAATGATGTGACCATGCTAATTTAAAGTCCTTCAAAATCATTTACATTTAAGTAATGTGTTCAGCTCTTTATCACAGACCAGTGGAGCTAGAGGAACACAGCAGGCCAGCAGGTGTCAGAGTAACAGGAAAGTTGACGTTTCAGATCAGGACCCTTCAGAAAATGTTGGTTCATTGTTCATATTGTGCTTTTTTTTTTTCAGGTGGGTGGCATAAAACCAGGTTGCTACAAAATAGGGAACACAGGTGGTATGCTGGATAACATCCTGGCCTCCAAGCTGTACCGTCCTGGCAGTGTAGCATATGTGTCTCGCTCTGGTGGAATGTCTAATGAGCTCAACAATATCATTTCCAGAACCACTGATGGAGTCTATGAAGGGGTTGCTATTGGTGGAGATCGGTAAGAACTGTGTTCCCTCAATAAAGGCCTTGCATAATCAATTATGTGAAGGAACTGCATGTATGCTTGCTAACTTCGCTGTAAAGGCAAAGACAGGTAGCTTAGTAAATTGTGAAGAGGACACAAGTCTACAGAAGGATATAGGTTAAGTGAGTGGGCAGATGGAGTATAATGCAGGAAATGTGGACTAGTCCACCTTAGCAGGAAGAATACAAAAGCAATAGTTTACTTAAATGGGGAGAGGTCACTAAACTTGGGCACAGAGGGGTTTCAGTGTCCTGCTGCCTGAATAGTACAGTTATTATGCAGGTACAGCATGTAATTTAGAAAGGCGAATTAAATATAACATTGCCAGGGGAATGGAAAATAAAACTGGGGATGTTTGCTACAGTTTTGCAAGAATGCTGGTGTGACCATATCTGGTATAATGTGTCCAGTTTTGGCCTCCTTGTTTAAGAAGGGATACAAATGTGTTGGAAACAGTTCAGAAAAAGTTGGCATTACTCGAATTCATGCCTATCCCAGGTAGCTTTTAAGGAAAAGTTGAAAAGGCTACTAATGTATCCATTAGTGTTTAGAAGAATAAGGGATTGAGACATTGAATCCTGAGGGGACTTGACAGAATGGATACTGTGAAAACTTCTCCCTTTACAGTAGAAAGTAGTAGTAGAGGATACCAACCAAAAATGAGGGGTCTTCCATTTAAGATGAGTTAATTTTTCTGTGAGTTGTGATTCTTTAAAGCGCTTCCCCAGAGGATGGTAGAGGCAGGGCCTTTGAATATTTTTAAGGCAGAGGCAGGCAGATTCTTGACTAATAAGGGAGTCAGAGGTTATTGGAAAGTGAAAATGAGACCACAATCGGATCAGCTGTCATCTTATTGAATGACACAACAGACTTGGGCCAAATGACTGCTGCCTCATTCATATATTTGGTACGTAATTTCCAGCTGAGGCAACAGTCAGAGTTTGCAATAGATTTGTAGTTTAATAGCTGCCTGTCTGGCACTGGTTCAAAATAGGTATTAAATTAATTAAAAGGAGTAATTTTAGCAAACAAAATAATTTAACTAGAAAAATGAATGGTTTCTTTTAGATCTTGGCTACTGGAGGGTATCCTACAGCAGCAGTGACTGACTTTGACTAAGTGTTCTTTCAGTACTTTAGTTGGCAAGGCTTTATTTCTCCCAAATCCCTCCAAATTCTCCTGGATACCCCCTTCCCCTGTGTGCATTCGTGTGCTACTGAGTTTCTCCATCTTCTCCAGAAATTGTGCATGTCAATTTAATGCAAAAGTTCCCCAAACTACCATCAAATGACAATAAATTACTCAGATTTTTAAAAAAAATTCACTACCTCTGCAGAATCGAACTCCCCAACTGTTTGAATCTGATATCCCGTTCAATATTCTGGATATCACCATCTTTATAGTAGCAAAAGCTGTTCTTTGAACTGTTTCTCACCAGGAACTGTACCATTTTTTTAAGTAACATTTGTCTTTGAAAGATGAGTATTTAACAATGAAAAATCTCTACTGAGATGAGTAAATATTGGAGAAATAAGTGTTGCCTTCACTCCCTTTATACCAGGTATCCAGGATCTACATTCATGGACCATGTCTTGCGTTATCAGGACACACCAGGAGTTAAGATGATTGTTGTCCTTGGAGAGGTGGGCGCTCGAGCAGACATCGGCTTAAGTCCTCATTGTGGTCCAGTTCTTCACTAGCTATCTAAAGTTTGGGAGGGAACTGAAATCTTGCTGCCAACCAAGATCTGATTACTATTGTGGGTGATGGGCTTGAGGGTGTGATGCTTTGTTATAGGAATATTTTACTCTGAAGCAATATTTTTTCTCTCTGCCATAAACTTCTACAGTTCTTTAACTTTACACAAAATTTGTACTTTTTAAAAATGTGATTCTTGCTTATAATTTTGTTGCCAATGCGAAGGTGAGATTGGCAAAGGTTGGGAGAGGGTTTTCAACATGTATGAAAGCAAAGGCCACCAAAATTGTGAAATAACAATTGGCATTAGAGTAATGTATCTTTGAATTAGTAGCTTTGGGAATTCTGACAAAAAGGAAGATGAATGGTTTGTTCATTAATGAAACACTTCACCTCTTCAGGGCATCCTGTGGAACTTCACTGTTGAGTTACATCTGAAGTTACATCAGTTGAGTTACAGCTGCTTCAATTTTGGGCAAACCTGGCAATTGTGTATTGTACAGCAGAAATAACAAACAGGATTTAGACCAGTTCATTTCGTTTTTGTCATTTGTAGAGGAATGGATAGTAATGTGTTGACCAAAGAAGGCAGATTAGCCTTAGATTAATATCTCCTTTTGATCCCTACTCGTGATACTGTACCACTTCCAAGTGCTGTATTTATGCGTTAAGGCCTTGGTTGGCATCTTCCGACTTGGAAGTTGCACTTTCTGTACATATAGTTGGTTTTGGGCATCCACCTCCCCACCCGTGCACTGATGCAAAGTGCCAGTGTCACTGGGAATTCAGCATCCAAGAATTCAAAGTTTTAAACAGCATATGAGAGTTTTAACATTGCACTTCCAAGTTGGATGAGTAACTAAGGCAAGCAAGAACAATCTAACCTGAAACTCTCTGTAGATCGGTGGAACTGAGGAGTACAAGATCTGCATGGGGATTAAGGAAGGACGAATTACAAAGCCTGTGGTCATCTGGTGCATTGGCACTTGTGCAACCATGTTTGCCTCTGAGGTAAGTGCTTATTACTTATTCCACCACTGTAAAGCAAATTTTCAAAAAGAAAGAGTTGAGGATCTGTGTTCAAAGGCAACTAGAGCAATGAAATTTAAGTTGTTTTATAACGTATGACGTCATGGGACCTTTTCAGCTTAAATCCTTCTAGATATTGACCCAGAACCCAACATTAACCCCATGTTGAGAATTCCATTCCCTGGCTGTAGATAGTGGAAGCATTTTGAGTTGCTCTTTGTGTTTAGTGCATGGTAGAGTGAAGTTTCGTTCCTGTGCATTATGTACCTAACCTCCTGGGAGATGTAGTAAAAGCAGCTTTACTCCTTCAAGCTTTGACTTGTGAATATTATTGGCAGATCCTGGATCCTAAGTTAGAAAGGTATGCTAATTTCTCAACTAATCCCCTAATTTTCCTTCCCTTGGTTAGCATGAAAATTCACGGTGGGGTGTGGAGTGAGCTTTCTGTAACAAGCTGCAAACATGGAGCTAGTAAATAAATTTTGTAAAACATGTCAATACCTAAATATATGGAGCACGTCCATAAAATGTTGGCTCTGGTCAGAGACCATTATTTTGAAGGGTTTAATGTTGCATGTGGTGGAAATGAATGCCCCTTATTTCTCGACCAGGTAACAGATATTTTTTCTCCCCTCATCTAGGTGCAGTTTGGCCATGCTGGTGCCTGCGCTAATGAGAATTCTGAAACAGCAATAGCCAAAAACCAGGCCCTGAGAGAGAGTGGGGCCATTGTGCCAAGGAACTTTGATGAACTTGGAGAGGTCATCAAGTAAGAGCACACTACAGACGCACTAGGGAATCAGAAAAGGGATGGGGGTGAACAGCACATTTAGGACTATTTTGGAAGTATTTATTTTATACAGGGTGACAGATAAACATAATTTCCTGGTATGGGAATGTGCAGTAGAGAGGCAGGCTCAGCTGGTGCTGTAATAGGGAGGGGGTTGATTGGGGCAGAACTCTTTATAAGCACTGTACTTCTAGCAATTGAACAGTCATTATGTGGTTAATTGAATAATCATTAGCTAGTTAATACTGAGCTGATCTGTTTAAACCAATTGTATACTGTCATAATGTCAAGAATACTGCAGATTGAGAAATCTTTTTAATTTGATAGAAATGTTTATGACGACCTCGTTGCTAAGGGTGTGATTGCACCTGCTCAAGAAGTTCCTCCTCCGACTGTGCCAATGGACTATTCCTGGGCAAGAGTAAGTTGTCGATGCAGCCAGCATCTCTGGTCGGGAAACCTTTCCTGCTTCTCTCAATGTGGTAACAAATATTTGCAAAGCAGTTACATCTGGTGAATGCCTTATGCCAATATTTGCAACCACACCCCCATACCACCATGGCCAATATTGAGGAGAAAATTAGTGGAAACTACAGAGAGAATTCCTGAGACTGACTGTCTGTTACAGTTTCTCTCTCTTGTATTTCATTTGCTAATTGGTGATTTCTGTTGCTCATAAACATCTTGCGACATATCTGGCCCAGATGGACAGATACCTCGGTCTTGTCAATCCCCTTAGGCTTCACGTTGATAAATTCAAAAATGTTTCTTTACCAATCATGTTATGAAACGTGGCTTTAAAACCTTGGCACTTTCTTTGTTCGCACAGAAATGAGAACCCACCTTGCCAATGTAAACTTAGATTGGCTGGGAATTTTTTGATCCCAGTAACTTCAATATTTCTTCATTTGGAGACATGGTCGCTGGCTGCAGGATATGAGGTGTCTTGTTTATGCATCCTGTTCTAAATAATGACCACCTCCTTATACACCTGTTCTGATTTTCTGTATGTGCTTTGAACCTATATTGCAGGAGCTGGGTCTAATCCGTAAACCAGCTTCCTTCATGACCAGCATCTGTGATGAGCGGGGTCAGGAGCTCATCTACGCAGGGATGCCCATCACTGAAATCTTCAAGGAGGAAATGGGCCTCGGAGGTGTCTTGGGCTTGCTGTGGTTCCAGAGGAGGTAAAATATGTGCCTGGTCCTACTGGGCTCAAATCAATTAAATTTTGGGAGGGCAAAATGTTCTTTGACATTGACTGGATCGTTTTAACTCAAGGTGTTCTAAGTCGTTCAGCTAAAATAAGAAAAATAGAAGTGTTGGAATAATTTTCAAATGACTGAGCAATGTAACTGTTTGCTCCAATAAATTTGTAAATACTGGGCCACTGAAAAATCTCATTGGATCCTTTATAATCCTTGTAAACATTTGGATTGTTTTGTGAAACCGGTATTGCAATGAGTATGAGTGGTTTCAGGATGAGCATTAATCTTTGGTAATCCAGAAATCCAGCCTGTTGTGATGTTCTAAATGCCCCTTAGACTTTTAAGTGCCAAATGATTTCTGTGCATTGTAATATCTCTGCAGAGCAGTGTGTACTCATGAAATGGTGGCATGGATTGCGAGGCAGAAAGTGGAGAAAAATGGGAAATTTTCTTCAGAGTAAAATGACCAGTGTTAATCTACAAACTGTCACTGTGGTAAAAGTTCTGAAACTAATAAACCATTGCAGTTTAAAGTTAGTGTTAATTAAAAGTGGGTTTGGTAAATGTTTGTCTGTTTAGTCATATGTGACATTCTGTTTCTTTCTTTCTCCAAGATTGCCAAAACATGCCTGCCATTTTATTGAGATGTGCCTGATGGTAACAGCAGATCATGGCCCTGCTGTCTCTGGAGCTCACAACACCATTGTCTGTGCACGAGCAGGGAAGGATCTTATCTCCAGCCTCACGTCTGGCCTCCTTACCATTGTGAGCATCAGTGGTGTTATATTTATCTTGGTGCAAATCAATAGAATGTGGGTTGTACACTTAAACTGCATCTTATTTGCTTTTATAATTTTAAATCTACTCATTCATTGTTTTAAAATTTGAAGCAGGTCTCTGCTTTGTGAGATTGATGCCAGTGTGCATGCATCTGAATCATTGCACTCAGAAGCTGACGACAGCTGTTTTGTCAGCTCCTTCATTGACTCGTGTTTGATTCCACTCTAGAGATGTATCATTCTCAGTTTGTAAGAATGTGCCATGTTGCTGAACAGGATAATGATCAGCCTCTCATCTTGTAAACTGATAAGAGTCTAAGGAAAGCTGTCTTCTAGGCTGACTAATTTTTGTTTTTCATATTGTGAAAAATGAAATAGTAATCATATTAAATTACCCAAACAATCAGCAATATTCCTATAATAATGTGCCCTTTTAGACTCACTCATCCTGTCTAAACTCCCTGTCCTTTAAAATCAGTGCATACTGTTTCAGCTGCTGTAATGAGTGAGCAGGGACAACAGGAAAGTGTGAATGCTGTACTAGATATTAATAAGCAATTTAGACTTCCCACATTTTGAATATGCTGTGAATAACCCCAGGTCAGCAACTGCACATAGAGGGCAGCTAGTATTGCTTCAGGCTTTCAGGATGCAATGATGTGAATCCAATTTTTCAATTATCTTGGACTGTTTTGGAATCATTGACAAATCATTCGTGAACAACCGAAGGTTAATAGCTTCTGCTAACACAGTTGGAAACAAATTGTTTTGCTTTCTTCCAAGCAAAGATGCTAGTAAAAATGTGTAACCAAGATAATGGGAAAATTACTCAAGTAGCCAACTATCTGATGTGAAGTTATGAAAGATATTCAGATGAACCCTGTGTGTGTATGTGTATACACGTTGGTCCATTGAGTAACACAATGTACATATATGCTGCCCAAAACCATATGTTGAACACCAGCTGAAGTCCATGAGATTTCACAGTTTAACCTTGGCAGGTAGCTGTGCACATGCTGTTTATGATACGAAGGCGATAACTAGAATGCTCTGTGGCCACATTGGCACTGAGCATCATATGTTTGCTGATTGCCCCTTGGAAGGTTCAAATTCATATCTATTGGAGTGTTTTCGTTTTTACTGTTAATAATTTTCCACTGAGTTGATAGTTGCACTATGGATACTACTGTGGATATTGGGAGATCAGTATTCCCAAATTACTACTAATCTTCTCTGTATGTGTGCATATGTCTGTAGGGTGATCGGTTTGGAGGTGCCTTAGATGCAGCTGCTAAGCAATTCAGCAAAGCCTTTGACAGCAGCCTCATTGCGATGGACTTTGTCAATAAGATGAAAAAAGAAGGGAAGCTGATTATGGGAATTGGACATCGGGTGAAGTCGGTGCGTTCTAACTTAGTTTTGTATGCTATTGTGCTAGTGTTGTTTCCAGTATCTCAGGCAGAATGACACCACCACGTATTTTTGTGCTATGTTTTAAAAAGAAGAAAAAGTTGCATTTCTTACACCCAGTGAGTGTAAGAATCCAGTACCCTCTAACCGCACATCCGAAAACTGGAAAGACCTGAAAACCCATGCCTTCTCTAAATGCACCCTTATGTCATGGGAAATCTGTGACCCATACTCTCCTGAACCATGTCAACTGGCTCTGGCTTGTTTCTGCTGGCAATTCCCTTTTGAGTAGAGTCTCCATGGTCATCCTGCTAGGAAAATCTGTGCTATATTTACATGTATAAGGTACATGTTCCTCCCTACACCCACTCTCCCTGTCTCATTCTGGAATCATTAGTCCCTGCAACAATCATTAAATGGCAGGAGGCCGCATTGAGCGTTTTGTGGAATGAACGCGGGAGGAGAGTGCTGGTGGGGGTGGTGATTACTGTCAAAGCAAGGGGGTTCATTCTTCATTATTGTAAGGAGGTGATGATTACTATCAGGGGTTGGGAACAAAAGGGAAAAGCACAGGATCAGGCCATTCAGCCCATCAGGACTGCACTGACACATGATGCCTTAAACATAAAAACCTTTTTGTCTCTACCCGGTCCATATCCCCCTCTTCCCTGCTTTTTCATGTACCTGTCAAGATACCTTGTGCTATTGTATCTGCTGTGCATTCCAGACACTTACCATCTTCTGTAAGAGGCATTAAGTATTGCATTTAAACTTTCCCCCTTTACCATAAACACATGTCCCCTAGTAACTGACATTTCTACCCTGGGGAAGACGGCACTGACTGGTCTCCAGTCCCAGCCTTGATAGAGGTGTGGATTCATATCCCACTGCTGCCTTTTCTGTGGTGGGGGGCATGTGAACCACGTTTGCAGATGACACCAAAATTAATAGTGGGTAGTAGCGAAGATGGTTGTAAGTTACAGAAAGATATAGATGGGTTGGTCAAATGGGCACGTAAGTGGCAGATGATATTTAACCCTGATAAGTGTGAGGGAGATGGACTATTTAATGATTGGCAGGACACTGGGTAGCTTAGATGAACCGGGGGGTCTTGGGGAAATTATTCTCGGATCCCTGAAATCAGTAGAGCATGTGAATAGAATAGTTAAGGCATATGGGACACTTGCTTTCATCAGTCATGGCATTGAGTATAAGAGCAAGGAGGTAATGTTGGAGTTGTACAGAGCATTGGTCAGACTGCAGCTGGAGTACCCCATGCCGTTCTAGTTACCCCACTACAGGAAGGATGTGTTAGCAGTAGACTGGGTACAGAGGAGGTTCACCAGGATGTGGCCTGGAATGGAGAAGTTGAGCTCTAAGGAGAGATTAGACAGGTGTGGACCGTATTCTTTACAGCAAAGAAGACAGGAATGCATGGTTGAGGGGTATGGGCGGGGTGATTAGAGAGCAATGGCTCCCCTTGGTTGAGGGGTCAGTCGTGAGTTTTAGGGTAAGGGACAGGAGATTCGGAGGGGATTTGGGGAAAAACTTTTTCACTGAGCAGGTGGCGGGAATCTGGAATGCACTGCCTGGGAAGGTAGCGGAGGCTGGAAACCTTACAATTTTTAAGTGTATGGTTGAGCACTTCAGATATCATGTTCAAGGATCTGGGACAAGTGCAAGAGGTTGGGATTAGCACAGCATTAATGGGAGTTATTGTTGGTGCGGACTCAATAGGCCGAAAGCCTTTTCTGCACTCTGCATCTATCCATTCTATCAGTGTGTCTCATAGTTTTGCAAACTTCTATCAGGTTTTCTCCTTATCCATCGACAGTCAGGTGAAAACAAACCAAGTTTGTCCAATCTCTCCTCATAGCTAATACCTTCCAAACCAGGCAGCATCCTTGTAAACTGATTCTGAACCCTCTCCAAAGCTGCTGCATCCTTCTGGTAGTCTGGCAACCAGAGCTGTGCACGATATTCCAAATGTGGCCTAACATAATTTCTAGACAGCTGTGTATAGTAAGCAGTCATTACTTTCAGCTTTGTAGAGAGCTAGTTGAGTTTTCAACTAAATGATCTTCCTATATGGGCTGAGTTTCAAATGAAAAGTAAGTTCTCTGAAGCTTCTCTTCATAAGAGATTTCTATGCAAAATTTGGATCAGTTGAAATCAGTAGTCCATCTTTTCATATTCTCTCGATGTAATGGGGGAGAAAACTACTTCAGGTAAGCATCTGAAAACCAAAACTATCCAGATTCCAACACACCGCTGGTGTCAAGGCTTTCTGATAAAGGGTATCCAACCTGTATCTGTCAGCACTCTTTTTCATTTTAGCTGAAGGTTGGCTTAGCTGTGAAGCCTTCTGTGGCAGAAAGGCACAATGCCACTCACTTTCTTGGCTGTCCTGTGGAAATACAGCCAATACTCCAATAGTCAGGTCTTTAATTCAAGAGGAAGTCTGAGCCTCCTGTTTTAAAGATATCTCTTTAGTTTAACACATTTTATTTCAAAAATATACTTTATTCCTTAAATATCTTTATATATACATGCATAGTCACCAAAGCAGTAGCACTCTGACTATGACAAGTCCGCTGCCTCGTCGTGGTAAAGGTTTTGGAGTGGGGTGAAGATTTCTTGCCTAGGCTGTCTGAAATGTAATCTGAATGCTGTGATCCACTTAAAGGTCTGTGCTGATAATACCATTCAGAGAAACTCACTCTTAAAAGATGATTCAGTGGTTCTTTGTGCTTTGATAAAATGAAATGTAATGCACCTTCCCTACATGAAAGTGAATCATTGGGAGATGTAATCCTGACTGTTAGTGCTGCTGTTCTGTAATTAGCCACCAGATGTGCCTCGAGCACAGTGAAATGTGGTAACTTTGATCTGAAGAGGGATAATGGGAACTGCAGATGTTGGAGAATCTGGGATAACAAAGTGTGGAGCTGGATGACCACAACAGGCCAAGCAGCATCAGAGCAGCAGCATCAGAGCAGCACAAAAGCTGACGCTTTGGGCCTAGACCCTTCATCAGAAAAGCTTTGTTTCTGATGAAGGCTCTAGGCCCGAAATGTCAGCTTTCCTGCTCCTAAGATACTGCTTGGCCTGCTGTTTGTCCCGCTCCACACTTTGTTAACTTTGATCTGAACCCTGCTACTCGGGGCCCCTTGTGCTGTGCTTCAGCGTTGGATGCTACTTTTTTTTTAATCACCTTGCCAACAGTTCATTTCATTGTTTGGAAGTAGTAAAGGGTAATTAATGAACTTTCATTTATTAATAACCTGCCCCTCATGTAGGTGTTGACCTGTACTATTCCCTTGAGTATCTAAGTGTTTTTGATATATTGAATTTCAGATGATGCGATATTTATTTGCACTTAATTTATATATCTATTACCTCGTGATCATTGAATTGATTTAAGATATATCAAAAAATAGTGTTTTACAAATTAAAACAGGAAAACCAGTAAGTTTGGAACATCAGTGTATGTCGTCCTGAGCTTCTGGAGTACTGGGGGCTGCTGTTAAGGGCGCAGCCAATTGTGTTAATGTTCAGTGTTTTGGAAGCACTCCCTTTTATTCAGGGTTGAAGATTGATCCAGCCTCCCAATGTACGTAGGGTTAACTGCATCTAAAGGTAATAAAATTTATAACAGTTCCAAAAATGTATTCTGGGAATGAAGAAGTCACTTTGGGAATACTGTTAGCTGAAAGCTCCTTCTATGTACTGCATGTTTAAGTCACTATTGTGATATTTGATGAATCAAACTTTCCTGATCACAGATTAACAATCCAGACATGAGGGTCCAGATCCTAAAGGATTTTGTGAAGCAGCATTTCCCGGCCACGCCTCTCCTTGACTACGCACTGGAAGTGGAGAAGATTACTACCTCCAAGGTATGGAACTAATAGAGGAGCCTGAAAACTTGTTGGCAAGTAACGCATCTCCCACAGAATTCAGTTCTATCAGAGAATGGGTGACATATTAATTCAGCTGTTAGAAATTTTAAAAGTAACTCTGGAAACTCAGATCAAGGCCTCCAGAGTTGAGGCAGAGAAGGCAGCAGACTCTTGACTGGGTTTACCTGAAACAATCACTCCTTTAAGAATACTTCCATAATTTTTTTGTGGCTAGGTTTTAGTTTAGCCTTTGATTAACGTCAAATTCTAAATCTTTCCTAAAGCTTTGAGTTGTGTACGTTGGTGCACTGTGGAATCTGCTTCATCACCAGATGGCGGTTTGGTTAAATGCAGAATCTGGGCACGCAGTCACTGAATTAGCTTGTTTCCAAATTATTTGGAAACAGCAGTAACAATAAAATGTGGTTCCTTTTTTCTTTGTTGCAAGCTTTTCCTTAAGTGGAACCTGCAGCACAGGATGGGTGGATGAGCTTTCGTTTGACATGTTAGTGTATTGCTTTTAAAAACTCATGTAGAGAAGAATGAACTGTTTCAGCATTACTACAACTTATACCTTGCCCCAACTGTGTGTGTTATTGATGTCCAAATATTGTTTGAGAATTGAACTTTTCTTTCTGTTTCAGAAACCAAATCTTATCCTGAATGTTGATGGTTTTATTGGTGTTGCCATGGTTGACTTGCTAAGAAACTGTGGTGCATTTACAAGGTAGTTATATTCTCTCTGTGCAAAAGTCACTAATGTTAGATGTGGAGCTGTCTGAGGTTGTTGAATTCAGTGACAGAAAAAGGTATTTCTATAACATTTCATAACCTCTAGAGCACTTTTTAATCAATTGAGTATAATTGCTTTGGAGTTGTGAAGCAGTGAAATGATCACTTGTCCAGTGAGTGCACTAATGCAGCCACAGGATACACTGTCCCTGAGCATGCATAGATAACTCGCTTGTTCCCAGTTTCACAGCCATACCCCCTTTTTAAATTGAATCATTGAATCCCCACATCTGGCCCATTAAGTCCACTCCGACCTTCCAAACAGCAGCCTTCCCTGTCCTGTAACCATGCATTTCTAATGGCTTGCCCACCTAACCTGCACAGCTCTGGAGGCTATGGGCAACTTCCCATGGCCAATAAACCTAACCTGCACATCTATGGACTCTGGGAGGAAACCAGAGCTCGTGGAGGAAACCCATGCAGACACGGGGAGAATGTGCAAACTCCACACACGGTGACTCAGATCTGGAATCGAACCTGTGTCCCTGGTGCTGTGAGGCAGCATTGCTAACCACAAGGGCAGGCTGAACCACTTTGTTATTCAAACCATCATTACAACTAGGAGCAGCAGTAGGCCATTCGGCCCCTTGAGCCTGTTCTTCTGTTTAATATGATCATGGCTGGTCGTGCCTACACTTTCCTGTCCACTATCCATAATTTTTCAACCCATTACTAATTAAAAATGTCTATCTTGCTGCTCAAGATTCAAGCCACTGCATTCAGGGGCAGTGGAGGATTTTTTCATTGGTTGTGAACGATACTGATTGGAATTTGCATTAAATTTCAAAACAAAAATACACTTGTAATTTTCACTAGAATGAAGGGATGATCCCGGAAGGAAATCCAATTAGTTGTCTAATTTTGTGTTATTGGTAGTTCTGCGCAAACTGCAAATGCTGGACATGTGCCACTGAGTGAAGAGTAGTTAATGTTGACCTATACTTCTGCTTGATTCAAAAGAAGTGCTAATTTGTCTTTATCGTGTGCAGGGAGGAAGCCGATGAGTATGTGGAGATTGGTGCTCTGAATGGAATCTTTGTGCTAGGACGAAGCATGGGCTTTATTGGTAAGTTGACCATTTTAAAGGAGGCTAATAATTAAGGCAGAGATAATGGGAACCCCAGATGCTGGAGAATCCGAGACAACAAAGTGTGAGGCTGGATGAGCACAGCAGGCCAAGCAGCATCTCAGGAGCACAAAAGCTGATGTTTCGGGCCTAGACCCTTCTGAAACGTCAGCTTTTATGCTCCTGAGATGCTGCTTGGCCTGCTGTGTTCATCCAGCTCCACACTTGGTTATCTTAATAATTAAGGCATTAGATAGGTGGAGCTACATTTGCTATGCTCCCTCACCACTATTGTGGTAGATTTGGGCTGTTTAGGTGAAATAGGGAAGCAATTGCTTGTGTGGAATTGTGGAAATCTGGACATTATTTTAGGTGGCAGTGTGTTCTGGGTTAATTTAAATTTTTTAAACTGCACTGGATGGATTAGAAGAGAACTGTAAGGAAAGTGGAGCCGTATAGTTGGTAAGTAGCTGATCTTAGTTCTGTTTACCTGCTTTGGGTCCAGAGTTTTTGCAAAAGTTACCCTGTCTCAGTGTCAAATTTTCAATTGATATGAAATTCATAGATTTAGCAAAGTTTCTGATTTTTGCCCATTCTTTTTCTGAAGCAGTGCTTCCTGAATTCATGTGCACAGACCTAGTCCAATTACACCTGGAATTCCTATGCACTTAGGAATACAAGCTTGTCACTCATCCTCTGTTTAACCCTGAGCGCCCTGGTATCATTGTGCTTAATCTGTTGTACCCCTCCACAAGACCCAAAACCAAATGTACATACTCCAGGCCAGTCCAAGAATTTCTACAATTAAAGCATTGTACTAAAACATGCGTTTAAGAACCAACATTTTGGATTATGGTGTAGTTATGAGCCAGCTTTCTTCTGTAAACCCTTAGAACCTTTTGCTCTTCCACTGCTCTCTTTCCTTTTGAGAACCTATTCTGATTTGTCTTTGGGACCATCGTGTTGACATTTCACTTAGACCATAAGACACAGGAGTGGAAGTAAGGCCATTTGGCCCATCGAGTCCACTCTGCCATTTAAATCATGGCTGATGGGCATTTCAAGTCCACTTCCCTGCACTCTCCCCGTAGCCCTTGATTCCTTGTGAGATCAAGAATTTGTCGATCTCTGCCTTGAAGGCATCCAACGTCCCGGCCTCCACTGCACTCTGGCAATGAATTCCACAGGCCCACCACACTCTGGCTGAAGAAATGTCTCCTCACTTCAGTTTTACATTTACCCCCTCTAATTTTAAGGCTGTGCCTACGGGTCCTAGTCTCCCCGCCTAACGGAAACAACTTGCTAGCGTCCACCCCTTCTAAACCATACATTATCTTGTAAGTTTCTATTAGATCTCCCCTCAACCTTCTAAGCTCTAACGAGTACAATCCCAGGATCCTCAGCCGTTCATCATACATTAAACTTACCATTCCAGGGATCATCCGTGAGAATCTCCACTGGACACGCTCGAGGGCTAGTATGTCCTTCCTGAGGTGTGGGTCCCAAAATTGGACACAGTATTCTAAATGGGGCCTAACTAGAGCTTTATAAAGCCTCAGAAGCACATCGCTGCTGTTATATTCCAACCCTCTTGAGATAAACGACAACATTACATTCGCTTTCTTAATCACGGACTCTACCTGCAAGTGAGTTTTGAGAAGATATGTAGCTCAGGTTGAGGTTCTGGATGTGAGTTTGCTCACTGAGCTGGAAGGTTAGTTTTCAGACGTTTCATCACCATTCTAGGTAACATCAGTGAGCCTCCAATGAAGCGCTGGTGTTATGTCCGCTTTCTATTTATCTGGTTAGGTTTCCTTGAGTTGGTGATGGCATTTCCTGTGGTGGTGATGTCATTTCCTGTTCTTTTTCTCAGGGGGTGGTAGATTGATTTGGAGCCAATCTACCACCCCCTGAGAAAAAGAACAGGAAATGACATCACCAACGCAGGAAATGACATCACCAACCCAAGGAAACCTAACCAGATAAATAGCAAGCGGGACATAACGCCAGCGTTTCGTTGGAGGCTCACTGATGTTACCTAGAATGGTGACGGAATGTCTGAAAACTAACCTTCCAGCTCAACGAGCAAACTCACGTCCAGAACCTTAACCTGCAAGTTAACCTTTAGAGAATCCTGGACCAACGCTCCCAGATCCCTTTGTACTTCTGCTTTACAAATTTTCTCACCATTTAGAAGATAGTCCATGCCTGTATTCTTTTTTCCAAAGTGCAAAACCTCACATTTACTCTCATATGAATTTCATCAGCCATTTCCTGAACCACTCTCCTAAACTGTCTAGATCTTTCTGCAGCTTCCCCACCTCCTCGGTACTACCTCCCTGTCCACCTGCCGCCTTATCATTGGCAAACTTCTCCAGAATGCCCCCAGTCCCTTAATCCAGATCATTAATATACAAGGTGAACAGCTGCGGCCCCAACACTGAACCCTGCAGGATACCACTCTTCACCGATTGCCGTTCCGAGAAAGAGCCTTTTATCCCAACTCTCTGCCTTCTGTCTGACAGCCAATCCTCAGTCCAAGCCAGTAGCTCACCTTGAACACCATGGGCCCTCACCTTGCTCAGCAGCCTCCCGTGAGGCACCATATCAAAGGCCTTTTGGAAGTCTAGATAGATAACATCTACTGGGTTTCCCTGGTCTAACCTACTTGTTACCTCTTCAAAGAATCCTGACAGGTTTGTCAGGCACGACCTCCCCTTACTAAATCCATGCTGACTTGTTCTAATCTGACCCTGCACTTCCAGGAATTTTTAAATCTTATCCTTGACAATGGATTCTAGAATTTTACCTACTACTGAGGTGAGGCTAATCGGCCTAAAAATTTCCATCCTTTCCCTTGATCCTTTCTTAAACAAGGGGGTTACAACAGCAATTTTCCAATCATCTGTGACTTTCCCTGACTCCAGTGACTTTTGAAAGATCACGACCAAAGCCTCCGCTATTTCCTCAGCCACCTCCCTCAGAACTCTAGGATGTAGCCCATCGGGGCTAGGAGATTTATCAATTTTTAGACCTTTTTTAGCTTTTCTAGCACTTTCTCTTTTGTAATGCCTACCATACTCAACTCTGCCCCCTGACTCTCCCTAATTGTTGGAATACTACTCATGTCTTCCACTGTGAAGACTGACGCAAAGTACTTATTAAGTTCTTCAGCTATTTCCTTATCTCCCATCACTAGCCTTCCAGCATCAATTTGGAGCACCCCAATGTCTACTTTTGCCTCTCGCTTGTTTCTTATGTGTTGAAAGAAGCTTTTACTATCATTTCTAATATTACTAGCTAGCCTACCTTCATATTTGATCCTCTCCTTCCTTATTTCTTTCTTTATTATCCTCTGTTTTTGGAGCCTTCCCAATCTTCTGATTTCTCAGTGCTCTTGGCCACTTTATAGGCTGTCTCTTTTTCTTTGATACATTTCCTAACTTGCTTTGTCAGCCGAGGCTGTCTAATCCCACCCCGGATAATCTGTCTTTTCTTTGGGATGAACCTCTGTACTGTGTCCTCAATTACACCCAGAAACTCCTGCCATTGTTGCTATACTGTCTTCCCCGCTAGGCTCTGCTTCCAGTTGATTTTCGTCAATTCCTCTCTCATGCCCCTGTAATTACCTTTATTTAATTGTAACACCATTACATCCGATTTTGCCTTCTCTCTTTCAAACTGCAGACTGAATTCTACCGTATTATGATCGCTGCCTCCTAAGTGTTCCTTTACTTTAAGATCTCTTATAAAGTCAGGCTCATTACATAGCTCTAAGTCCAGAATAGCCTGCTCCCTTGTGGGCTCCATCACAAGCTGTTCCAAAAAGCCATCCTGCAAACATTCCCTGAACTCCCTTTCTTTGGATCCACCGGCAACATTATTCACCCAATCCACCTGCATATTGAAGTCCCCCATGATCACCGTGACCTTGCCTTTCTGACATGCCCTATTTATTTCTCGGTGCATCTTGCGCCCCTGGTCCTGATCACTGTTAGGATGTCTGTACATAACTCCCATTATAGTTTTTTATGCCTTTGTGGTTCCTCAATTCCACCCCCACAGAGGTCACATCCTCTGACCCTATGTCGTTCAGTGTCGTAGATTTAATTTCATTCTTAACCAACTCAGTTTCCCGTGGTTAGCTACGTTTGTCCATCTCGTAGAATGTATTTGCATAACTTACTGTTGTGCTGGCAACAATAACAAGGCAGTGAAATATTGTGTGACCTGCTTTGTACTGTGCGCAAATGGTAGAAGTGTTCAGATATTGCAAGTGTGACTTTCTCATTTCACACTAATGGACCATGTTACGGCTGAGTGCAGGGAGAGTGGGCTGGAGGAAATGTGCGGCATTGACAGCATTGCTTTGCCTTTTCTGTTGCTGTTTTTTTGTCCCAGGGAAGTGAATGCACCTGATAAAATGTAAACCATTGTGTTCTCACTGGCTGGATTGTGAAAACTGCTGCCGCATCAAGTGATTGAGATGAATGCAATAGGTATATTTAAGGGAAAACCTGGTAAATGAACATAGGATAAAGGAATGGTATGGAGCAATAGTCCTGAAAGGATTGTAGGCATCTCCTTCTATTGCAGAGATCAGTTATGTAGAGCTAGAAGGTAACTACTGCAGAAGTGGGGCATAAGGTGACAAGGCAGTCTTCCAAGAATGTTCATAACTGTTACAGATTGAAACCTACGCTCTTGTCATCTAACCAACCCCTGAGGAAAGGAATAGAGGAATTGTTGATGGGATAAGATGAGGCGGCATAAATGTTGGTCAATGTTTGTAGTTCAGAATGCTTTCTTCTGTCGATTAAATTCTGTACAATTTTTTGGAGACCTTATATCTTGGGATGGGTGTTTACATTAGTGCTAGCTTTTATAACTGAATGCAGACTATCATAACTAGTTTATGCCAAAAGATTCTCAAAAATACTTCCTTCTGAATTGAAACAAGTTTTTGTTTGTTTTACTTTGTGGTTACTGATGTACTTTAACTTCACAGGACACTATCTGGATCAGAAGCGTTTGAAGCAAGGATTGTACCGTCACCCATGGGACGATATCTCTTATGTCTTACCAGAACATATGACCATGTGAACGTTGTAAGCTTGGAATGGGGCCTCAGTGCAGAACCATCACCCTGATCCCACTGTCGCTCACCTCAAAGGTGTTTACATTGCTTTTCTTCTGTGCACTGAAGTTCTTGGAAGGAGGGGGAAGGGAATCTTGTGTCTTGACCAATTGTACAAACAATGTGCTTCATGAAATGATGCAGCTGTTCTTAATTAAAACCAAACCAAAAACATGGTGTTACAAGTCCGTCAGGAGGTCGCTGAAACCTGGTGTCAAGCTGGGTGTGTACATGCTCAAGTCGCACATTATTTGGGAATTTAGTGTAAGCTATAAAGAGGAAGTGAGGAATTGGTGTTGTCGGGAGTCCTTTGTCTGCACTGCCATTGCAGAATACAGCAGAACCCAAAGTAGATTTGTTCCTTCATTTGAATTTACTTTCAGGAAAATTATCCAAAAATATTTTTTGTTGTGTTGCTGTAGAAACATTTCCATTAAGCAAAGCTTATTCTCTGTTCAAGTAGGATTTTTTTATTTACAAAATCAGTAAACTGGGAACTCAGGGTGGGGTTTGATAATTGTTAATTGCCTGAAGTAAGCAGCGAGAAAGTTGAACAAACAAAAGCTGTAGGCAGCCTGCAAACCATAGCTATCCACCTGGAGATGCACTGACAACTCCATTCACTTGCACTTTTTTCTCTGCTGATTTGACCTAATTCTGCAGGACCAGAGATTTAGAAAGGACTGATCTAGGTGCTATTGCATCACTGATTAGTCTTAACTTTGCAGACTGTGATCTATTTTGTAAGCAGCTTGATGTTTACAAGTTAGTGGGATTTTAACTTTGTAGCCTAGAAATTTGTTACTATTAGTCGAGCATTCAGCGTCTTTGTATGATGCACCTTTGTTCACTGTATTGCTTGTCACATTTCCTTTTGCGTTTATAATGCCTCCACTTGAAACAGTGGACATTGGAACGTCATGCAGCTGTTTGTCTCGTAATATCAGCAATGGCTCTCAGGTTTGTACATTACACAAAGGCAACATGTTTGACATTCATTGGAACAACGCAGTCAGTCCGACCTGAGGTGATTACTTTTTCTTGCTGGGGTCTGCTGTACAGCTTCAATGGCATTTCACCCAACCATGTTGCTGTGTCTAAGTCCTATGTAGTAACTGTGCTGATGTAAACCTAAGGGACCATTTGTACTAAATCTTCGTCTGCTGTGTGTGTTTTCAGAATTTTAATTTTAAAATTAGGAGATTGGGAATGAGATGTGACATCCTGTTGAGGGATGGAAGGGAAAATAGGGTCCTTAATCATTAGAAATTCAGCCTTCAAAAGTAAGCTGCAACCATATGCACTGTTTGACTGTGTTTTCTGCATTGTCAAGGTACCCAAGCCTGAACCTATAATCACAAAGTCTATCTGGTATCTTCGTATAAATTAAAGTATGTAATTTATTGGGTATCTTGTCTGTGTTTTGTGTTTTTTGGAGTTATAACAGAACCTGAATCAAGGATGGTCAGATTCTTGATCTGGGAGAGTTGAGATTGATCCTTCCTCGTAGTTGCCTTGAGATACTAATTCTGGAATGAAACTTGGTTGATTTCTACAGAGCAGCATTCTGGGCTCTTGGCTGTGCCTGTCAACGTTATCGACGGACGATGTGTTTAAACATCAGGTGTCCCAAAAAACTATCTTCACCCGACACATCCTAAACCACTTCACTGGATAATTAACAGATTATGATCTACCTGAAGCTGAACTCAAAAGAACTGAGAGAAATTGTACCCGAGAAATGAATTCAGCTCCAAGCATGTCCAGGTCCTGAGACAGTGATTAGGCATTGGTCTCTACTCCCATCTGACAGAGGCTGGAGATGCAATGGCAATGACAGATGTCATTTTTCCTTTACTTTTGAGTGGGATGGGTAATGCTTCAATATGCTGTCAATAGATAGCAATCATTTTGCAAATGAAATATTCAGTCTGTCATGCCTGTTACTTGCAATAGCACCGTAGAGCTCCGTGTTTTCCGTAAATATTTGGAAGGAGGTTTGTGATCATGTACTCGTTGGCTGGTTTTTGTCATGTCTAGATATTTTTTCATTGTGAAAATTCTCTTTTTAATATAATTGTTCTCCCTTTAGGCTTTGTGTTCCCAAATCCTGAGCAAACAGCCTCAAAACCCAGTCAGCTATTTGTGCTTATTTCTCAAAGGCTGCTTTTTGCCCCATTTTGAATTAGAGGAGTTTCAAAATTAGAGGGCATAAGTTTATGGTGAGTGGGGAATCATTTAGAAGGGACCTGAGGGATAGTTTTATTTCAGAGGGTGGTGCATATGTGGAAGGCACTGCTAGAGGAAGTGCTAGAAGCAGGTACAGTTGCAACATTTAAAAGATATTTGGACAGGTACATGAATAGGAAAGGTTTAGAGGGATTTGGGCCAAACACAGGCAAATGGGACTAATTTAGTTTGGGAAACTAAGTCTGGGGAAGCACAGTGGTTAGCACTGCAGCCTCACAGCGCCAGGGACCCAGGTTCAATTCCAGCCTCGGGTGACTGTGTGGAGTTTGCACATTCTCCGTGTCTGTGTGGGTTCCCTCCCACAGTCCAAAGATGTGCAGGGTAGGTGGATTGGCCGTGCTAAATTGCCTGTAGTGTTCAGGGATGTGTAGATTAGGTGGATTATAGGGGGATGGGTCTAGGTGGGATGCTCTGAGGTTTGGTGTGGACTTGTTGGGCCAAAGGGCCTGTTCCCACACTGTAGGGATTCTAAAAGAAACCTGGTTGGGATGGACGAATTGGACTGAGGAGTTTGTTTCTGTGCTGTATGTCTCTGACTCTAATGATTTGGAAGGGATGGTGCTATTAAATTTCTGATTTATCCATGTTGACTCATCAGATATTTCATGTGTCTGAGAGTGTCAACGTGAATTTAAAGGTGATAGGAGGCTCAAAAGGGTGCATCAACATGACTATGAAGAGACATACATGAAACACTGGTGATTATCTCGCAGTGCTTCATTTTTAACAAAAGAATTTGTATTGAATATTGTTCTTGTTCATTAGGAGAACTTTTCATATCATATATGTTGCTGGGAGTCAGACATAGGAGCAGAATGAAATCAGCTCCTTCTTTTCACTGCTGCTGCCTTCACTCCTTCCTAAGGAACGTCAGATCAGAAAGTTGATTCAGGCCATCGAGCCCAGCATTTAATTAGATTAATGTCACTTTCCTGCACGTTCCTTGATTTGTCATTTGTATTTAGAAATCTACCTGTTTGTATTTTGAACTCGCACAGTGACTGAGCTCCCACCAACCTGTGACACAAAGTTCCAGCAATTCACCACTTGCTAAGTGAAGATGGTTCTACTCATCTCAGCCTGAAACAACTTGTTCATTATTCTGACTGTCTCCTAATTTTAGACAAACACACCCTCCCCAAACCAAAGCCAGGAAACATTGAAGCCACATCTGTTGAGTTGCACCCTTTATGAACTAGCAACATGTTCTAACCCCTTGGTCTATAGCCTTACAGGATACAACGCTTCAGATTTAGATCAAATTCCTTCCGAATGAGCAGACGCCTTCTGCCTTGACGACAAAACTGGGCAGCAGATTCCAACACCCTCCATGCTGTAGATGGAAGAGATCTAGTCTTTCTCCTAATGACCTTGAATTTGTGTCCCTCTGCTTGGGAAGCAAGTTTTGCTTGTCCACTCTATCCAAACAGTCATCATTTTTTATACCTTAATAAAATACCTCAGCCCTCTCTGTCCTCAGGAATATAACTGTAGCCTGTCCTATCTTTTCTTTATGCCTGTAATTCTTGAGCTCTGCCAACATTCCTGTAAGTTTTTTTTTCTTTGTACTCTCTATAGAAAGGTGACTAGAACTGAACACAATCCTAGCTATGGCTTAACCTGTGTCTTGTATAGCATGCAAAGGACTGCACTTCTTCCCTGTAGGTTTATAAACTGGAATGTGTAAGTCAAACTGCTGTTTTGATAAAAGTACCAAACTGAAGAACGAGTGGCACTGTGATGTACGTTCTAGCAGCACCAGATTCTGTTGCTTTTTGAAGGTGTGGGGTGCATATTGAGGCAGTGGCACCTTTTGAGTTAATTAAAAATTCTAAAGGCAACCTTTGGATCGGCCCAGATGTAGCTCGAGTTTTGTTTTATTCAGGACGTGAGTGTATTAATGGCTGGGTCAGCAATTATTGCCTACATCTAATCGTCCTTGAAGATGGTGGTGAGCTGCCTTGAATTACTGGATTTGTCTGGTCTATACATTGTTCATGTTACATGCACTTATTATTTTCTAATTTCTCCTTTGTCTTATATTAGAGTCACTTAACAGTGGAGCTAAATAAACCCCATCAATGTTGCTGCCACTTGCTCATTCTTAGTTGTACCCAAACTGACTCTCAGATTGAAGGTACAAGATTATCCTCTCTTACTAATGTATTAATTCTTGTCCGTTGTTCAGAAAGGTGCCCAGTCTCCTTTCCGTTTTAGCTATCATTTACTAAGTGACAAATATCCTTGATTATTCAGTTCCTGTGATGATTGCTGACAGCAAAAGACGTTCTTAAATGGTGAGCATGTCCTGAGTAAGTAAATTGTTCAGGTTACTTTGAACAGTTTCAAATCTATAACGCACACTAATTTGGTTAAATTATCAATTACTGCCCAGAGGCATTTAACTCATCCCACAATTAACTAACTTTTGCATTGACTACACTTGAGGTGGTCATAGTTTTAATCCATCATACATTTTTACTAAATATGCAGCACATCTCTAGTTTCAGGTGTATTTTTTCTCCTCACTGTTCTTGGACATTTGTCCTTAAAGTTGCTTTATGGGTAAACCTGCTTCAATATTTTTTAAAGTGTAAACATGAAAAGCTGCATCCTTTTTAGTGTTATACCCAATGATGAAACGCCACATCCTTAGATGGAACAAGGACTGTTGTGCTGGGAAAGCTTCTGGAATTGTTACTTTAACCTTGACAACAATCTATGCATACTTGTTTCAAGTGTCAGGTGCCCTTCTGCAAACTGGCTTCTAGACAGTTCTAATTTAATCACTTGGGTGGAGTCCTCCCTTTGAAATGAACAAACCAAGATGAATGTTATGAAAATGAAGGTTGGTTGATTTTATGTATGACTGTCTCTTCTGAGCCCACAAAAAGTCAAACACTTGAATAGCTAACTTTTAACGTACAAATGTTTTAATGCATTTTATTTAACACTATATTACAAATGTACTATTTTCTTTCTTTAAATTTAATTTAATCTGTTTTGCGTGTGTGGTGTGTGTGACCTGTGGCTGAGTGTGAGAATAATCATTTTTATCTTAAACCCACGGAAGTCTGCTGCAGCTTCTTTAAATTGATCTCACGTTAAAGGGAACTTACAAATAAACATCTCTATTTCCAAAACAGCAACACTGGCAAGCAAGGACAGGGATTTGAAGTATAAACTTCTTTCTCCTCTCCCATCTACGATAGCAGTGTCAATCACTGATCTAGTGTCAGCGGCAGAAGCCTTGGGATTCTTGGTTCATTTCATCTCAGAACAGAATGGAGGTGTTCCACAAAGTGGTCTTCCACTCTTATCTCGCCACTGTAAAAAGACACTGCATTGTCAGCAGCATTATAAACTAGAATAAAGAGTAAAAAGGTGCACATTCTTTTCAATTCCAATGTCCATGCTCTTCTACATTTTCAAATGCAGTCACTGGTGTGGGGGGAGGAGGCAAGAATGTAAGAACATAAAAACTAGGAGCAGGAGTAGGCCATCTGGCCCCTTGAGCCTGCCCCACCATTTAATAAGATCCAGGCTGATCTTTTTGAGGCTCAGCTCCATTTACCCGCCCACTCACCATAACCCTTAATTCCTTTACTGTTCAAAAATGTTATCTAGCCTTGCCTTAAAAACATGCAGCAAGGTAGCTGCAACCGCTTCACTGGGCAGGGAATTCCACAGATTCACAACCCTATTGGCGAAGTAAGTTCCTCCTGACCTCAGTCCTACATCTGTTTCTCTTCATTTCGAGGCTATGCCCCCCCCCCATTCCTAGTTTCACCTGCTAGTGGAAACAACCTTCCTGCCTCCACCTTATCTGTTCCCTTCATAATCTTACATCTTTCTTGTAAGATCTCCCCTCATTCTTCTGAATTCCAATGAGTATAATCCCAGCGCACTCAGTCTGTCTCCATAATCCAACCCTCTCAACTCTGGAATCAACTGAGTGAATCTCCTCTGCACCCCCTCCAGTGCTAGTATATCTCTTCTCAAGTAAGGAGACCAAAACTGCACACAGTACTTCAGGTGTGGCCTCACCAGGACCCTATACAGCTGCAGCATAGCCTCCCTGTTTTTAAACTCCAGACTCTATAGCAATGACAGACAAAATTCCATTTGCCTTTTTAATTACCTGCTGCACTTGCAATACTACATTTAGCGATTCATGCACAGAGACACCCAAGACCCTCTGCACAGGAGTGTGCTGCAATTTTTTTTACCATTTAAAACATAGTCCATTTTGGTGTCATTCCTACCAAAATGGAAGACCTTGCACTTATCAACATTGTACTCCATCTGCTAGACCTTTGCTCACTCACTTTAGACTATCAATATCCCTCTGTAGACTCTGTCTTCTGCACACTTCGCTCTACCATTCATCTTAGTGTCATCTGCAAATTTTGACACAATTCGAAATTACCAATGTAAATTGTAAACAATTACGGTCCCAACACTGATCCCTGAGGCACACCACTGCCAACCAGAAAAACATCCATCTACTCCTACACTTCGCTTCCTACTAGTCAACCAATCCTCTCTCCATGCCAATACAGTATCTGTAATATCGTGCAACTTTATCTCTTATAGCAGCCCTTGCTGTGGCACCTTGTCAAATGCCTTCTGGAAATCCAGATACACCACATCCACGGGTTCCTGTTGTCCACCATGCAAGTAATGTCCTCAAAGAATTCCACCAAATTAGTTAAACATGACCTATCCTTCATGAACCCATGCTGGGTCTTCCCAATGGGAGAATTTATATCCAGATGTCTTGCTATTTCTTCCTTAATGGTAGATTCAAGCATTTTTCCCACTTCTGAAGGTAACTGGCCTCTAGTTACCTGCTATTTGTCTGCTTCGTTTTTTAAACAGTGGTGTCACGATATTGTGATTGGCCACAATATGCCAGCCAAAAAAGCATTTGCTTGTCCCTCTTACAAAAGTGAGAAGAGACAGCAGATGGTTTGCAATCCAAGACATCACAGAGTACATAACCATCCAAGCAGTTACTGACAATCACCAGTAAACTGGCATAAGAAAATGTTAAATGTATATGTGCATTGCACATATAAGATTAAACATTTATCTCAGCCTGCCCAATGAAAATAATTTTTCCCTGTTTGTGAGACCTTTCATGCTCAGAGTGCTCAGCAGAAGTATATTCCAGTGATAAGGAAGAACTGTAGGAAAAGAAATAGTCAGCCATGGGTGTCTAAGGAAATAAAGCAAAGTGTCAGATTTTTTAAAAAAACATACAAAAAATGTGAAGAGTAGTGGGAAACGAGTACACTGGGAAATCTTTAAAGGCCAAAAGAAAGCCACAAAAACAGTTCTAAAGAAAAGTAAGTTCAATTATGAGAGTAAACTGGCTCAAAATATAAAAACAGGCAGCAAAAATTTTTATAAATATGTAAATTGTAGAAGTGTGGAGAAGGTAAACATTGGTCCTTTAGAGGATGAGAGAGCCAATTTAATAACTGGGAATGAGGAAATAGCCAAGACATTAAACAGTTATTTTGACAGTCTTCACAGTGGAAGACACAAATAAGATGCCAAAACCTGATGGAAAGAAGATTAAAGCAGATGAGGACCTAGAAACTATCATTATCACTAAGGAGGCAGTGCTGGCAAAGCTCATGGGGCTAAAGGTAGACAAGTCTCCTGGCTCTGATCGTATGCATCCTGGGATACTAAAAGAGGTGATGGGGAGACAGCAAATGCACTGGTAATTAATTATGTACCAAAATTCACTGGACTCTGGGCTGGTTTCTGCAGATTGGAAAACAGCCGTTCACATTTCATACGTAGTCCCAGATCCTTTTCCCTGTTCACTTACTACAATTATATGATGAACGGTTAAGCTGCAGTCACTGCATCAACTACTTGTACGACTTATATAAAAGTACGGCAATAACTTTACTTATAATCTGTTATGGTTGTATAACTCTCGCCTTTGAACAAAATAATGTTTTACCAATATGCATGTGCTGGCCAGCTGAAGCTAGTGGTTAAAGTTGCATGTAATAAGACCCCCCTTCGTGCATCTGAATGGAGTTGGAAAATTGAAAGACAGTTCATTCTCAAGTTGTGGAATTCAATACTGAGTCTTAAAAGCTGTAAAGGCTTAAATAAAACATGAAGTGTTGTTTGTCCAGCTCATATTGCACTTCAATGGATCAGTGTTGCCCCACGAATGTAAAACAACACTACTACAACATAAGCAGCAATATAATACATTAAAAAGAACAAGTGAAAAGGAGGGTTTTGGGAGGAGATAAATGATCAGCCTTCTGCATTACATGGGAAGGTGCGATGGGGTGTAAGTGTCATAAGTGATGGAGGAGTGGAACATAGTGTTGCAGGGAGAATGAGTCATGTGGAATGCAGGTGGGATGGAAATTGATGACCAAGCAAACATTATTATTGCTCTGGGAGGGAGGTGTAAGGCTGATGACAGAAGTGTGGTAGATTAATTGGTCACAGTTGGGAATTGGCAATCACTTGGGTTGGAGGGTGGGGAAGGAAGCAGGGATCCTCAGTTGGACAGAAATGTTACATTGCAGGAAACCCAGTGAAACATCAGATGCATTGAAACAGATGGGGAACCTGGGAGAATAGACTGGAATGCAAGCAAGAGGCAGGGTGCGGGTTACAGGCTCAGAATAAGGGATTCATGGGGAAATTGGGAGTTGTGTCCTTGGGATCTTAATAGGATGCAGCGAGGGGAGTGGTGTTTGGTTTCAGGTCTATTGTGTTACGGCCAGAAGACAAATCAGTCCATCATGTCTGTACTCATCTTCCATATAAACATCTTGACCTAATACCGATTCTCTCATCTTTCCCAAATAATTGCGCATTGTTTCTATTTAAATAGTCATCCATTCGCTAGAACGTCTTGACTGAATCTTCTTTCATCGGGCCTCACAGGCAGTGCATTCAAGATCATCAGTCATGTTAAAAAGCATTTTTGCACCTCCACTTGCTTCTGTCATAAATCTGTGCCCAATGAGCAGAAACAGTTTCTATCTGCTCTGTCCAGGTTTGTCATTAGAAAACTTCTCTTGAATCTTTTAGCTTGAGGAAGAGCAATCCCAAAGTTTCCAATCTATCCTCTAAACTTGTGCCGAATCCCTGAATCTGTTGTTTGAAATCAGGTTCTGAGGAAGCAGGTTCAACCAAGGCATTCCAGATGGCTTTCGATTTTGTTTTTGAACTGTAATGATGGGATTTAGGGAAAAGGCTGGAGACTGGCTCTTGAGAACAGAACCAGTGCGGGTATGATGAGCCACATGGCTTCCCTGTGCATGCTAAATAATTCCATCAAGTCATACTGGACTTGAAACATTAATGATGATTTGATTTTATTTATTGTCAGGTGTTTTTGTTACAAAATATAGTGAGAAGTGTTGTATACTGTCATCTTCAAGACAGAAATAAACCTGAAAGGCAGAAAAATACATTGTTGAACTTTACAGTCTTTCTTGTTGAGTGTTGGGCCATGAACCCTGTAGCCACACATCATTAACGAAGTCTGGCGTCTAGAACTGGTCACAGCACTCTAGCTGAGGTCTAAATACTGTCTTATCAACAACTTAAACGTGGGGTTAGTCAGAGAAGTCGTCCACACGGAAAAAGGCCCTTCAGCCCATCGAGTCCGTGCTGGTCAAAACTAACCAGCCAACTATTCTGATCCCATTTTCCAGCACTTGGCGCATGGCTTTGTAGGCCCTGACATTTCTTAAATGCTGTGAGTGTTTCTCCCTTACAGGCAGCGAGTTGTACATTCCTGCTGCCCTCTGAGTGAGCCAATGTCACCCTCCACACCACCGGCCTCTTACTCTCGTGCAGTCCGCCCCTCACTTTTATACGTCTCAACAACGTGTCACCCCCTCAGCTACGAGGGCAACCGGCCAAGTTCGATCCAGTGTGAGGGCCACTGACTGAAGTAGCTGCCGCGGGATCCACGAAGCCTCGAGCGCGGTCGGGAAAGAGTGCGCGGAAATGGCTGACGTGTGGACGCAAGGTCCGCTTACGTTCTGGAGGGGCGGGGCCACACGCCTCCGAAATGATTAACGTAAGACCGCAGCTTCCGATGACGCTTTGCAAACGAAAAGGCTAATACAATTAGGGCGGGAGCACAGGTACCAAAAGTGATGACGCACGAACGCAGGTTCCTATGACGTTATCATAAGCGGAGGTACAGAACACGAAAATTGATGACATTGGAGCGCAGATTCCGGTAACGCCTACAGAGGGGAGGTCCGGGGCCGTTGGCGGTTGGGCAGCGTGATGGCGGCGGCCCCGGGCCCGGGAGGGGACGACGGCGATGGCGAAGCCGATGTGTTCGAGTCGAGGACCCATTGCCTGGAGCTGTCGCGCCGCCAGAACGAGCAGAGGAAGCGCGGCTTGTTCTGTGACCTAACCCTGTCGGTGGGAGGCCGCGAGTTCCGCGCGCACCGCTCGGTACTGGCCGCCGCCACCGAGTACTTCGAGCCGCTGCTGGGCGGCAACTTCGAGGAGTCCCGCTCCGAGCGTGTGGAGATGCGCAAGTGGAGCACGGAGCCCGGGCCTGACCCCGACACCGTTGAAGGCGTCCTCCAGTTTATGTACACGGGCTCCATCCGCGTGTGCACCGGGACCGTCCATGAGGTCTTGGAGCTGGCCGACAGGTGAGGGCGGAGCTGCACTCCCATTGGCCCGGTGGGAGGAGAGATCCACTCCCCGTGGCCGAAGGGGGAGGAGTGACCCACTCATATTAGTCGTGGTGGGGAGTGTGGTCCACTCCCATTGGTGGGGGGGTTGGAGATCCACTCCTGTTGGCGGCGGTGGTGGTGTGGGTGATCCACACTTGTGGGGAAGGTGGTGATCCACCTGTGTTGGCAGCGGGGATCCACTTCCAATGGCGATGGGGTGATCCACCCATGTTGGTAGTGGGGGAGGGGTGATCCACCCCTGTTGGCAGCTAGAGAGGAGTGACCCACCTCCAGTGATTGCAGGGAAGGTGGATGGTCCACTCCCTTTGGCAGTAAGGGTGAGATCTACTTACGTGGGTGATGGTGGGGCATCCACACCCACTGGTTGTAGTGGGGGGATCCACGCTTGCTGGCAGAGGGAGTAATCCACTCCTGTTGTTTGGGGAAGAGGATCCACTCCCATCGGCCCAGGGTGCAGAGTGATCCACTCCTATCGGCCTGGGAGAAGGGAGTAATCTGTTCCATTTGGTTGGGTGAGGGGTGATGTGTATCAGCTGACATGGGTTTTGATGAGGGCTTATCTATTCCCATTGTTTGATGAGATGGATACACTGGTGTTTGGCTGGGGAGGTTAATACTCCTCCCCTTCCTGGGAAGATTCTGCCTCAGTCATCTAGGAATCAGACAGGATAATCCCCACCCAATTATCAGGATGAGGGGATTTCCCCCCCCCCCCCCATAGCCACAGGAATGATTGGTGCACTCTTGATGGAGGAGATCTACAATCATTGCCTAGGGTGGTAGATCCGCACGTATTGTGCATGTGGGAGGCATTCACTCCCATTGGCCAAAGAAGGACAACATTCACTCCAATTGGTAGGGGGAGGAACTCCAACTTATTGAGGGAACTCACTTCTATTGGTTGGGTGATCCACAATCATTGGGAATCTACTCCCATTGGGGAAAGGTTGGTTCACGCCCATTGATCAGAAAGAGGGGTCATTTGACATCCGTTGGCTGGTAGGGGGTGGGGTGGGAAGCGTATAAACTAGGAGCAGTAGTAGAGCAGTTAACCCGTCGAGCTTGCTCTGTGAGTCACTAAGATCATGGCCAACCTGTCTGTATTGTGAATTCCGTATTTTCATGTACTCCTGATAACCATTGATCCCCTGCCTAACAAAAATCCATCTTGTTCTATCTTGAAAATATTCAATAAACTTACCACCTCCATCTTCCAGGATGGAGATTTACAATGTCACTCAACTCTCTAACAGAAAAAGTTCCTCTTTTTTTGTTCTAAATGCTCCTAATTTTAATAAGATGTCACTAGTTCTGTACTCATTTGCAAGGAGACATACTTTCCACATCCACCTGGTCAAGATCATTCAGGACGTTGTATACTTCAATGAAAATTCCTGTCATTTTTCTAAACTCCGGATCCATTCACTAGTGTGGGGTGGGGAGACTGTCTGAAATGTATCCATTTCACACCACATGTGCAATATCCATTATATCTTCCTGCTTCATGAGTAAGTTTTGTTAAACTGTCTTCTTTGTGGCATTTTGCCAAATACCTCCTTACAAAACCAAGGAGACATCTACTATAGTCTTTTCATTAGTCTTCACTGTTGGTATATAAACTAGATGTCTTTTCCAAACGATGTGACCTAACTCTGTGGACTTCATTAGGACAAGCAGTTGAAGATGGTAAAACACTTTTCAGGATGAGTACAATAACAGATGAGGTACAGCCAAATGTCCTCAGGATTTATGTGGTAATTGACTGTATTAATCTGGGTAGCATTGTTGAAAGTTAAGCTGCAGAGGACCAAGGATGAGCACCCCTGTGCTATGTGGGTGTAGATTGGGAAGCTATTTGAGTTGAGAGGTTTGCTATATAATTGTTAGGACAAGAAGGATAGTGCATAGGAATATTGTGACAGAAACATTTGATGAGCATTGAGTATCAAAGGCACCAGACAAGGATGAAGTCATCGTATAGGACATTTGTACTGCTCTGCAAATTAGAGGCAGTTTTATTTTTGATGGAAGTGATTCTGTGGTGTAATGTTGATGTTTGTTTTTTTCCAAACTTGGTATTAAAGAGTGAGTGTGTGATTGAGCTTGGATGCTGTGGAAAGATCTGTAACAGGCTACATTTTGCACACTGACTGTAAACGAATCACTGCTAGAAATGAACAGTAGCATCTATGCAGAAGCTAAACATATCTCAGTATTGGGTAGCCAACACTCACCACTATCTTTTCCAAGCCTTCCAGTTTACTTGGCACTAATTTCTTATGATATTTCTGGTCCAGTTTCAGAAGATATGGAATGAAACTGTGTTGGTTAATTGACTCATATTCATGCAATATGGAGTTTTTGTGGTAACTTTTTAATTTTAAAATGTAAAACATGTAGCGCATTTTAGTTTTCAAATGTAACTGCCACTAATAGAGAGTACATGATTTTCCAAAAGTGCCATTTCCTTGTTTCAGGTTCCTCTTGCTGCAGCTGAAGGAATTCTGTGGGGAGTTTCTAAAGAAAAAGCTGAATCTCACCAACTGTGTGGCAGTTCACAGTTTGGCCCACATGTACTCCCTGGACCAGCTGGCTTTGAAGGCCGCAGACATGATCCGCAGGGACTTCTCCAAGGTGGTGCAGGATGATGAGTTCTACACACTGCCTTTTCACCTGGTCAGGGACTGGCTGTCAGACTCTGAAATCACAGTGGATTCTGAGGAAGTTCTTTTTGAGGCTGTGGTGAAGTGGGTGCAACGGAACCCAGAGGAGAGGGAAAAGCACTTTGAGGAGCTATTTCAGCTATTGCGTTTGCCTCAGATGAAGCCCACATATCTAACCCGAATCATCAAATCTGAGCGGCTTGTGGCTGATAATGCCAGCTGCCTCAGACTTGTTTCAGAAGCAGTTGAAGGTCATGCATTGAGGTCGGAAAATCTTCAGCCTGCCAACCTGGAGAACTGGGCATCCCAGGTTGTGTCATTCCAGCCTCGTTTCGGACAGAACATGGACATCATCATGGTAGTGGGTGGTGTGTCGGAGGGTGGAGATTATCTGAGTGAATGTGTAGGCTATTTCATTGATGAAGATCGATGGGTGAATCTTCCACACATTCACAACCACCTGGACGGCCATGCTATGGCCATCACAGATTCTCACGTGTATGTGGCCGGCTCCATGGAACCCGGATTTGCAAAGACAGTGGAGAGATACAGTCCAAACAGAAACAGCTGGGAGCAGGTTAACAACCTGATCACAAGAAAGCATTCCTTTGGGCTGTCAGCAGTTAAGCAGAATTTGTACAGTATTGGGGGACATGGGAACTTTAGCCCAGGGTTCAAAGATGTTGACGTATATGAACCTGATCAGGATAGATGGCACCACTTGGAATCAGCTCCCAAAATATTACGTGATGTTAAAGCTATCAGTGTGGAAGATCGTTTTGTGTACATCACTGCTCGCACCCCTGTGGACACCGATAATGAAGATGGATTGGAGACTATAAATGCAAAGTATGATACTGACACAAGGCAGTGGCAAGACGTAGAATCTCTGCCACTGCTTGATAACTACTGTGCCTTCCAGATGGCTATTGCAACAACAAATTTTTACCACACAGCTTCATGCTGCCCCAAATGTTACCCTGTAACAGATAGTGAAGCAAAACAGAAAATCTCTAACATGACAGCAGATGAAATCTTGGAGAGCTTGCCCCCCGAAGTGTTGAGTATTGAGGGAGCGGCGATTTGCTACTTCCGTGATGATGTATTCATAATTGGTGGCTGGAAGAACAGTGATGACATGGACAAACAGTATCGGAAGGAGGCATACCGTTATTGCTCAGAGAGGAAACGCTGGATGCTGCTGCCTCCCATGCCCCAACCACGATGCCGGGCAACTGCTTGCCATGTGAGGATACCTTACAGGTACCTGCATGGAGTTCAGAGATACCCAATGCCACAGAACCTAGCCAGACAGCGAGAGCGGTTGCAGCAGATGCAGCAGTTACATCGACGTTCGCTAAGCCTCAGGCGGCAGCTGCAACCTCAAGTCGAATGTTAACCAGAAGCACTTCTGGAGGTGAGGGTTGGCTGAGGAACCCTCTCAATCCTCCCCCCAATGAACATTCCAAGTCCGACTCCACAACTAAATATAATTTGGAGGACAGTGCTTATTAGAAATCCTGACCCTCCAAATATTAATCTGTTATAACAGTTGAAAGTGGAGCCAGTTTACTAGGGCAGATCATAATCTTCACACTCCACTGATCAATAATGGAAATAAGCTTTGGCGTCACACCCAAATGGGTAGAATCAGTCATCAAATGAGACTTGAGCTTGTTACATTTTTCTTTTGCATTATCTCACTTTCTCCATCCACCTATCTTTGGGTGATACTGTGCAACAAGAGAAATGTCCTAAGAGCTATGGAGTTAAACCATTGCAGGCTGATGCACTGCATCCAAGTTCCTGGATTTCTCTTTCAGAGGTGTTGCCTTTTTTACATCACACTCAGTCCCCAGCCAAGTAGTGGATTGAGTACCATGTATTTCAAAATAATGTCTTGCCTTGTTGTATATGTAACCTTGCTTTGTTTTTTTTTTACTTTCTCCTTCAACCCTTGTTGGGACCAAATTTTACTACTTATTCCTTTAACCTGACATTTACTTAAGTGTGCAAAAATAATCAAACGTCTTTGTTAGGGAATGGGAGGGAAGTTGATCTGTTGAGAGATATTAGTTTCCAGGTGCCACTTGATCATGTGGACATCCCCATTACTATTAATTCCTCTGTGGTTGCAACAGCTTATATCTGTTTTGGCCAAAAACTATAATTATGGAGGACTAGGCGGCCAGTCTAGTGCATGATGTCTGGGAGCACAGAGCACCAATCCATGGAGGAATCTAAAACTTGCGTGGGGAACAGTAAGAGAAAAGTTGTTGGATCTAAACTTAATTCAGATAGCAGAACTGACAATTTGCCCTGAGTTTTCCAATCATGACCTATTAAACAGAATGCTCAATAATTGGAAAACTTAAGCTAGGTACCAACCAGCATAGAATTCCCTCAGCACTTTGGTTGTTGCAGAAAGCACTTTAAACTGATGTTTGTTAATTTGATGCACATAGTGAGCACCATGCTTTCATACTATATTACCATCAAACCTCCTTGAGGTAATTTCCATTTTAAACAACCATTTAAAAGTACTTACCATTATGTCAAGCTGTACTTTTTATTTTTGTGTGACAGATCAGTCAGTACTGATTCACTGTTCCAGGAATCTGCTACCTAGCTTTCTGGGGTTTGATTACACCTCATTTTTGGTTTACACATTGGGCTGTACAGGGATAAGCTTGGCTTTCTATTAAAGGGCCCAGCGGAATTACAATCAAATAGTTTTTGCTTGGACAGGGTACCTAAGTGATTGCCCATGAATGATTATTTATGGACCCTTGTGTCTTTTCTGTTTCTCATTACTTCCTTAAGTGCATCATAGTTTTGAGTTATGGTCAGATCTGTTTATGTATATATGCATATACTGTTTTGGATTCGGTAGTATTCGTGTGTAACATTTCATTCAGCTCTTGTACCCTTTTCTAACTGATCAAAACTGTGCAGACATCTGAACTCATGAGCTGTTGGAGATGAAACCTTATTCTCCATACTTTTCCTTGCTCTGTATGATGGACAAGGAGAAATGTCTGTCCGACCAACTGATGTGCCGCCTTTTTAAGTACCTTGCTCTGGACAGTTATTGTAGTTAATCATCCAGAAGCAATTGAAATACAAGGATTTTAAATAGTTCCTTATCATATAATTTAGTTTCTAAGGCATAATGAGAACCAGTGTATGGAGTATAGCTTTTAGTTGCAGTCTCTAACTTTGTGCAGTCACCTTGTGTTTTGTGTATGTGTGTACGTGTGCTGTATATCAATGTACTGATTTGCACAACCATTGGGTTCTGAGATGTTTTCCTGTATAGTTTATGTTTTCAAATCTTTTTGTGAAACTATCCTCAAAGGAAGGAAAGTCTTAAATTTAAACTAGCCAGCATAATTTCTGTATCAGAAGTCAGTTTATTTTAAATGTAAATGGTTCAAGTGAATTAATTCGTATTTTGTAAACGTATTTATATGGTGACTTGGCAAAGAAGTGTTAACGTGCCTTTGTTTTGTGGACATGGGCCATTCTTTCATCAGTCTGGCGGATGTTTCAGGGGAGTATGTCCTGCTGGTGGCACATTCCTTGCTCATTTCCCTATTTTCCTCAGTGAATCTGTTACAAACTCATTGCAATATGTGATTGGTGATGACCTAATGTTTGTTCATAGCAACTGGTTTTCAAAACTGAAGGTTTCTTGTGCTGCACCACTCTTCCTTTTTGGTGAGAGCCTTGGGCCTTTTGTAGCAGTGTATCACTGAAAGCAAAACAAAATCAGAATTTACTGGAAAAACTCAGCAGGTCTGACAGCAACTGCCAAGGCAAAGCAGAGTTAATGTTTCGAGTCTAGTGACCCTTATTCAGAACAAGTGTTCTAAAGAAGAATCACTGGACTTGAGATGTTAACTCTGCTTTCTGTCCACAGGTGTTGCCAGACTTGCCGAGTTTTTCCAGCAATTTCTGATTTTGTTTCTCATTTCCAGAAACTGCAATTCTTTTTAGTTTTTTGTTTGAACACTAAAAGTGGGCTGACACGAAGCAACCAGGTTTCAAGCTGCTAGTATTTCAATGTTCCAATTATAAATTGAATAAGGACCATCCGTATTCACCAGCAGTCACAATCCGAGACATGATCAGCCCATGTGCCTGTTTTAGGGTAGGACTAGACTTTAGCATTGTGATATATTTGGTTTGTCTGATACTGGAAATCTGAACTAGCCACTTTCACTGCTAGTGGCTTGCCTGCATCCACAGAATGCTCGCCACATTTATGGATCAGTTTGAAAGGACAGGTTCTGTAATTACACTGCTCAGCCGATAAGCAATTGCTCAGAAAATATTAAAAAAATTCATGTGCCATACCTTATACTTAACTGAAAACCTTGATCTCTTTGGCAGTTTTATGCAGTTTTAATTTGAGAGATCCTGAACTTGGATCTCTGCCTTCTTGCAGTAACACGTTTGTATCATCAGAGAGGCATATAAAGCCATCCAGAGATAATGGTTGAGGGCGTGTAATTCAGATAGTTTCACTCACTGAAATGTGGCCTGTTGGATGGTAAATTTTTGCCCTTAGAAATACAAGAGCATTGTTCACACAACTGATTAAAGTCAAATGTTCTGACTCTGTCAACCGGACTTGTGCTGTGCAAAGGTAAGGTTGTGAGGCAAAGGAGAAAGACACCAACTGCATTTGCCCAACCTCAGTAATCATTGTTTTATGTGGTATGAGGCTGTGGTATCATTGTTTTACTGAAATTCTCTGTGCTAATAAGATGTTTTATTTTTAGATTCAATACAGGCAGTGTCACGAGCAACGGTAAGTGATACATCAGCATGGTTTAACAGGAGAGGTGTTTTGCCTGATTAAGCATGGGGCACTAAACACAATGGACATGTTGTGATGTACCTCACTTTATTATCCCAAATGAAGTTCAAGCTGTAGTAAGAATATGTTTCCCTCAGGTGTGACCTTTAGCATGAAACTTCGCTTCTTGCAAACAGTCCAGTGTGGTGGCCTTTGTCATTTATTACAATCACATTGTATTGTGACATGGATTTGAAAAAAATCTTGATTTTTAATGTCTTTCACATCTCAGAAATGCCTCAAAGCATTTCATGTTCAAATTTGGAAAGAATTTTAATTGTTTTGTTGAAAAGGTGCTGTCATGGAGTGTACTGCAAGATCCCAACAACAAGCATCAATTGAAAGGCCAGCTCATTGGTGATCAAAACCATGCTGCCCTTGATTTTAATGCCCTTTGGCGTTGGAAACCTTGGGTATCACCGTATTAGGAGTGAGCATCACATAAATTGTTAGCTGTCCTGATTTGATGCAACTCTAGATACTGCTCCAGATGCTCCTCCAATGTCTTTGATGGTTAACATCAATAAAGTATGGTAACGGTCAGCTAATGGCCCCAAATTGTGAAAACTCTTGGTATTTGGTATTTTATACATTCCTATGATCTTGTGTGCAAGTTAACCCAGCAGGGGTAGATCCACTCTTCTTACATGCAAAATAATGAGATAGACTGAACCTGGCCTGAGCTAGTGAGAATATTAGAATGACCCTTTTTAAATTCCTAAATAATTTACCTCTGTTAATATGCATATTACTATTGAATCTTTGGATATTTTAACAATGACGTTTTCTCTACATTCACTCTTAATTTGGTGCTCTATGGGCTGCCTCTCTGGACAGTTTTTGTTTAATGTGCTTTTAAATTTATCAATAAGCAACAAAACACTTAATATGGATATGCATGCTGCTAGTATTTCCCATTTTGCTGTTCTGAAGTGCACAATTACCAGAGCCAGTACTTGGTATGTATGTTGGGAGAGGGGACAGTGTGATGGCTACCAGTTATGTTTGGCTGACTGCAATTTCCAGCAGAAACCAATTTCTTTCATTAGTTTATTGATTTTCTTTTTCCTTTGCAGATCTGTACTTTCTTAAAAATGGTTTTTGTTACTCAACCCTTTCTTGCTTATTTAACCCCCATCATTTGTCAAAAACGTGTTCGAGAATGAGCCAAGATGCACATAATTTCAAGCAGATATCACTACCTATGTTTGTGTGTGTGTTTATGAATGAGCAAGCTGTCTAGGACTTTTTTTCTCCCTCTCCCTAAGGATAAGGAGTGTTTTGTAGTGAGAGAAGACTGAGGTAAGGAAAGAGTCTGAATTCTGACGCATGTTGTAGTTTGAATGAAGAGCAATGTGCTATCTAGTATTCAGGCATAAGTCCATTCCACTTTACCTTCAGCATTGTTCCTGTTGCCTTTTTTTAAAAAAAAAGTTTTGCCTAAATAAAGAGGATTTGTTTTCCCCCAACACTTTGATTGCACTTGTGCAGCTAGCTGGGCATAGTGTGATTTTGACTTGCATTGAACAGGAGATGGTGAACAAGTATCTTTCAGATAGCAGAGTATGCATTTGCCTGCCTGACATCAGTTGGAATACTAACCAGCAAGGTTGTCAGGACTTAATTTGGTGTAATGTGTGTATGCATGTGTAGCAATGTGATACTCACCCACTCTTGTTTTTCTAAAATATAATACAGTAGCTTGTTAATAAAAGAAGAGTTTAAGTTTACCACAAATATGTGTGTTTGCTTTCTATAGGGATGGGGTGCTGGCAGTGTGGTATGCACAGTTGATATAACAAAATAAATTACAGCTATCTGAGTCACCATCGTAGCTGCAATACGATCAGTATAGGTCAGATTATCAACTTGTTGCAAATTGGGCAGTGTTTGTGCAAGAACAAGAGTGTGTAACCGTGTGTGTCTCACGGAGTTGCAAGATCTATACAATGGGACCACTATTTCCCCCAACTCTAAATCCTTTCCTTAATTGTGATGATCCTTTTGGAAGTTGCTGGTAAGACCAGCTTGAGAACTTGTACTAAATTGCCTTCTTGAATTCAGTGGGATGAAGTACAAGACCAAACTCAAAGGGCAGTTAAAACTCAGCAATGTTGCTGTAGTTCTGGAGCCATACACAAGCCATGCTGCTAGCAGACTAGAATTCCTACACCATGAAATCAAGCTATTTGGCCCATCGAGTCCACACTGACCTTCTGAAGAACATCCCACCTAGACCCACCCCATTTCTGTAATCCCGCATTTCTCATGGTCAGTCCACCTGGCCCATATCTTTGGGACTGTGGGAGGAAAACTGAGCACCTGGAGGAAACCCACACAGACACAGGAAGAACATGAAAATTCCACACAGTCATCCAAAGGTGGTATTGAACAGAAGTACCGGGTGCTGAGAGGCAGCAATGAGCCACTGTGCTGCCCTAAAGAGTATTAATGAACCTTATTTTTTTTAAAAACAACAGAGTAGCTATAGGGTTACTATTGTGGATACGTTTTTTAAAATTCACTAGATGCCATGGTGGGATTTGAGCCTGCTGCCTTTTGATGACTAGTCCAAGAACCTGATTACTGTCATCATAGCCTGTTTTGGTTTTATTTTGCCTTCTAACCTTTGAGGAGTACAAATCACTTTTCAGACTTCAATAACAGTGCGAAAACAAAAGTAAATCATGAAATTTTAAATATTTTTAAATTCAGCTTAAACCATCAGTTGTAAGATCAAAAAAAGGAATATATAATTTGGCTCATTGAACCTGCACTACTAATGGTGCAGATTCATTTTTCTGCTTGCTCCTGTAACACTTATAGATCACCATTCTGTATCTCAGTCTTGAATATATTCCATATACCTAGTGTTCACATTTCTGTGTGGAAGGTAATTTCGAAGACTAAGGATTCTGCTAGAGATGAAATTCTTCCTCAACTCTGGCATAAATGGGACAGCTCTTATTTTTAAATCATGTCCTATAATTCTGGATTTTCCCACAGGAGGAAACACCCTCTCAGCATTCATTACCTCAAGTCCTCTCAGAATTCATTGTTTCAGTAGGGTCAACTCTACAGCTTCTAAACTGCATAATGAGTATATGCCCAACCTGTTTACCATTTCCTAATGAGACAATCTCTTCATTCGTAGAATTAACCTAGTCAACCTTCTATGAAATGTTTTAAATGCAAGTAATACCCTTCTTAAGAAGACCAAAACTGTACAAGTCTCTGAGATTCCATGGAAAAACTTACCTACTTTAAAACTCGATTCCCCTTGCAATAAATGCCAATATGCCATTTCTCTTTTGAATTATTTGACTGATACATTTTTGTGTATCATACAAGGACACCTAGATCCCACAAACTGCAGCATTTGTGGTCTCAATTTAAATCATATTCTGCTTGTCTACTCTTGTCAAAGTGGGTAGCCTCACACCTCTAGAAATGAATCTGAAAATTTCTTTGCATGACTTCTAATCTTTGTAAGCTTTCTTTTAAACTACCATGCTGCTGCAGAGCGGGTGAGAGACATGTGTCGCTGCTTCCAGGCAAGGTCTGTCAATATATACATCAATTGGACATTGGCAAGGCAGCTGCTTATGCAACACTGGGATTGGATGTCCTACACAACAAGAGTTCCTGGCCAATCAAAGTGCCAGCAGCTCTTCCACAGAGCAGGACCATGGAGGATGCAGTGGCTGCTTACAGAAGAATTCTCAGAGAGCTCCCAGACACTGCCTTAGATGAATGGTTTGGAAGGTCTCTCAATCAAAGCGACTGCGCAACAATATACATGCCTCTGCAACCCCTCCCAAAATAGTGAAAGATCCACTTGGGTCACCACTTGGATCCACCAGGTTAATCCCAGCAATGACAAGCCAAGGCCATTCAGAGTCCTGGATGCCCATATAAGGGCCTGAATGGGTGTACAGACAGGTCAACAGTAAGCTTTCCACCTCAGAACTAATTCTAGTGGATGTGAGAAGATGGCAAATGTGACTTAAGTATGGCATTACCCTGACTGATTAAATGCCCTTTTGCTTCCAGCTCACAATCTCGAAGCAGAAGTTTCTGCCATGTATATCTCTTTACTGTACCAGCCGTCCTTTGGCTTCTTCAGTTGATTTTTTTTCCTGGTATTGATAGGTTTTGTGGATTTCCCAAAATTACTCAAGCTCAACTCAGATTGGTGCATTTAGCTGTTGCAAGCTCTCTGGGACTGTCTTCTAGGAATTTTCAACGTTTGTAGTCCACTAAAACTTCATTTTTTTACCAGTATGCTTATGATCATAATCCATCAACTCAATTTGCTCCCATCAATATAGTCCAGTGTCCTGGGAAGATATTACAAAATGCTGGACTTCTTTCGTTATTATATTCATTTCAAGGCATTGATCACTCTTAATGAAGAACTTGCTGATTGCTGTCCTGATGTTTTGTTCCTGAATTTTAATTTAAAATGTAAATTCTATTTCTTTACCCATCTTCAAAATTTCAAGCCACATCACTTCTCCGATACCTTTCACAATGCAAGAGCCCAAATTCCACCTGTCTTCCCTCGCAGCGTGGGACATTGTCCTTGGGGAATCACTTTCTTGACTCTTCTATGTCAGGTGGAGTAGCCAAGAGGTGGGCTCGCTTTTCTTGGTGTATATGCGACGTTAAAGATAATTTGCTGATTGTTGCTTAACCACTGGAACAAAGGTGCCTCTTTTTTTTTCGAAATGATGTTCTTCCCACTGTGTCACAAGGGTCTTTTGAGCTTCGTTGTCACAATAACCAATGAACATATGCAGACCAATCTTCACACTGCTTAAAATTTTATTTAAAAATAAGTTTTCTTTATGGTTATTACACTGTTGATTCTTCAGGAAAATATTTTATTGGTAACAGCAAACGAGTAATCGGGTTTTTAGTGCAGAGATCATACCGCTAAGAGACTGGTAGAGGCAGAGTATTTTATTTGTTCCTCACGGGACAGTAATCCCAGCAGACTGTCTCTGGGCGCTGCATATTCTCTAACGTTAGGTAGTCCTGGCACAACACAGCAACTCAGGGCACTGCGGTAGATGCTCATGTCATGAGCATCGTACCATTCATCTGTCTTCTCATCATAACACTCTACGTTGAACGTCGTCGTGAAACCATTGAAACCGCCCACAACAAACAAGAGATCGTCCACCACCTCAATTCCAAAATTACTCCGCGGATTAAACATAGTGGGTAAAGTGCGCCAGGTGTTGGTGAGTGGGCTGTAAGCTTCAGCACTCCGGAGACGGTTGGCCCCATCAAAGCCTCCAACCTATGGGGAAACGGAAAAGACAGTTGTTCACTCCGACGATAACAGTTCACTCTCTTGTGCTGTGAGAAATATAAATTGAGTGCACTGAAAGAGGATGGAATGAGAAATAATTAGAATCTGTTTGGGGAACGTCTGGTTTTGAGGTGACCGGTGCAGCATTTAAGATTATGAAGAGATATAGAAAAGTTCAAAATTTATGTGTCTTTTCAAAGAATTCACTTTCTTACCATATCTCACCGAAACATTTAATACCTCTTTGAAAGGAGAAAGAAAACACTTCCACAGTGCTGCCCCTAACAATTTGAGCATCGCTCACAACATTTCACAACTATTTATATACCTTTTGAAGTTATTTTATCATTGTGAGGTCGGAAACATGACGGCCCATCTCGGTGCCACAAGATACAGTAAAAGTAATGTAGTAACCAACCAGATCATCTGTCCTAATAGTATTGTTTCAGGAGAATTCTTCTCTTCAACATAGTGCCGTGGGATCTTTTATATTTTAGATACTAAGGGGGCAGATGAGGGGGAACAAGAACAGAAATTGCTGGAGAAGCTCAGCAGGTCTGGCAGCATCTGTGAAGGAAAAAAAGAACGAGTTAACATTTCGGGTCCGGTTCTGAGGAAGGATCATCGGACCCGAAACGTTAACTCTTGTTTTCTCCTTTACAGATGCTGCCAGACCTGCTGAGCTTTTTCAACAACGTTGTCTATGTTCCTGATTTACAGCATCCGCAGTTCTTTCGGTTTTTATTCGGCAGATGAGGGGTGACTCCCTTCGTTCTTTCATGTGAAAACACTCTCGGTGCAGTACTAAAGTTTAGAGAGGATTTGAAGAAAAACGTTTTCCGGAATTTGGAATGCATTGCCTGGGACGGGAGTAAAGGCTGGAAACCTCAACTTTTAAGAAGGATATGGATGAGCACTTACTGTCGTAATAATCAAGGCTATGGACCAAGTACTGGAAAATGTGGGATTGATAGATAGGTCGGTATAGATTTGATGGGCCAAAGGGCCTCTTCTGTCCTGTATGACTGTGCCTATATAAAGTATCATTGCTCAAGTGTCTGGAGTGGGGTTTGAACCCACAATCTTCTGATTTGAGTGCTACCTCCTGAGAAAAGGCTGACAGCTGAAAAGTAAGAGGATGCAAGGACAGGTGGAAAGGGCTGGGAAATCTGATTAAACTAGAAAGCTGCTCTTGAAGAGCTAGCAGTAGGGTGGGTTTAATGTCCTATGTTGTAATTTCTGTTTCTGTGATAGGCAAAGATGGGTAAGCAGAGTCAAGATTGATCACAAAAGATGTGGGCTTGTTCAGCTGACCTTGCATCCACTTGTTATCAGTACTTTTAAAGCGAATCATTGTATTTAGAATTACATGTATTCTTTTTCATTCATTCACAAGACATGAGCATTGCTGGCTAGGCCAGTATTTATAACTCATCCCTCACTGGGTTAAGTGCTCACCACATTGCTATGGGTTTGCAGTCAGATATAGATCAGGTTAAAGACGGCAGTTAGCTTCCTTAAAGGACATCAGTGAATAAGATGGATCACCAGTTGGTATTCTGGAATGAATGGTATAAATTGATCAATTGGAAGCCTGGCTAACTTAGTGATGGTGGGTAATAGTTGAAAAGTACCTTTGGTGATGGGGGAGAACAACCATTTGGTTGTGCATGAAAGCATGAGTAATGAGGAACATACAGAAGGTGCTTTGCATTTATCCCTTTGGTATTCTTCATGGTTAGTTGGGCTAAAGGTTCATTCCAGACTGTCGAATTCTAGTTTGGTTAGTGCTGATAGCTTATTTTTTAAAAACAGCTCTACTCTTCACTAGAGAAAAAAAAACACAATCTCTCCCTCTCTCTCTTGCTCTCTCTCATTTCATCCTGCTGTCGTTGCTGAACTGGTGAACAGCTAACACTGGGGTTTCATAGAATACAGAGAATTGGCCCTCTGAATTCAACTTAATTCAATTGTTAATTCACTGTCGTCTTCACTTGCCATGTCCCCATGCCTGAGAGCAAGATCAGAAGTTTGGGGTCAGGGAGCTGTCTCTGGCCACAAGTACATCCATCCCTACTTCCCTCTTCTGCCTTTGGCTGTTGGTCTTAATCTGTAAACTTCATCCTACATTCTTTCCTTTAAACTACTCTTCTTGCCGTTGAAACCTTCTCAAACCAGCTTTTTGAACTGTTCTTTGAACAGTTCTTCTGTCAAATTCAGCTTAATGCCCAGGCCATCTCAGAAGTATTTTAGAAAGCACAGTCATCGCTCCTGCTATCATATCACTACAACATCCAGATTTTTAGCCTTCATCATGTGTCTTCAATGCTGCCAGTATTTTTTGTTACACCCATCTGCTTGGACGCTAGGGACTAGGAATGAACATTAGCATCTGTTCTTGAGGAAATTTATAAGACAAGTGTCTGAGGTTCCTTTTGCCTGAAAATTCTTTTACTAAGGAGTGCCTCTGATGAAATGCGGAGAAGACAGAACAAATTGGATTAAAGAATAAACAAAGCATTTGAATAAGTTTCCAAGTAATTCCACCAATTTTGTTTTATTTGAATGTTTATTCTGTATGACATGCTGCTGACCTATTTATTCTCATGTCCTTGTTCACCTCCCTTTGATTTCCTGAGACTCTGCAGTAGTATTTGACTGAATGGTGAGGGTGTTTAAACCTAAGATTTGCATGACTTGGCAAGAAGGAAACTGAAGGAACTGCTGACTTATCCTCCCTGAAGGCAGTGCTAGAGGCACAGCCTCTTGGACTGAATTCTGGTTGTACAGAAGTTCCTAGGAGCAAGATGAGGTGGTCTAACAACTCAATGTCCCATACTGGCTTTATTCCCCAGTGTCCACTTCAGACTTCCATTCTCCTCCAATAAATGGCTCCACTTTCTCAACCTCTGCAACTCTATGAGTCTCTGAGATGGTGCACATTTCTTTATGTTGCAGATGACTGTGTCCTCAATCATCTTGCCACTTTAAATCTCGAAATTAGTCTCTCCCCTAGCCACATTTACGCCACATCAGATGTCTCCTTTAAACCCTACTTGATCAAACTAATGTTTCCCCAAATTCTAACACTGAGCTGAGAAACTCCTTGGGATGTTTTGCAATATTAAAGGTTTTCTATAATTGCAAGCTGTATCACTTACTGCGTATACGCATTCACCATAAGCTATAACGCCAACGCCGCTACGCCTGCTCCTCATGGGTGCTATGGTCGTCCATTGGTTAGTTTCAGGAGTGTAGAATTCGGCTGTGAACAAGCACTCATTACCATTGAATCCTCCGCAAATGTAAACCTGAGGTGAAGAGGAAAGCACAGCTAGATAGCCGTGAGCGGGAAGGATTGTCTTAAAGAGAGATGTGGCACACCAGGCATTGTTTAAACAGGAGATGGTGAAGCTAGATTGAACCTTGGTGTGCCACACTTTTAATTAGAGCTTATCGTTGAAAGCTGAAGGTTAAGGGCACATAATAAAACTTTTATAATAATGTAGGGACTCAATGATTGTACTTGAATTTTTATTTAAAAAACAGGGTAGGGAAAACAGAAGAGCTATCTGTATGTGGTAGCATGTTTCCATTGAACCCAGGTATAAACCATTAATTATCATAACTGATATTTAAGTAACTTGTAGTTACTTAAAAATATTGGGGTGTTTAAATATGCCCAGTAATCATTAAAACTATTTTGTTATAGACCCCACTACAGTCATCCTCAGCATCTGTGCTAATTTCTAGGTGGTTGGCTATGTCTAGACTTCAGCAGGCTGCAGTTAAATAGTCAAGTTGTGACTGTACAGGAGTTCTAATCAGGTCTTTTTTTTGAGGGGAGGGATCAGTGAATGTTGATACTCCTTTCCCTCAGATCCTTAAATAGGTGAGGGTAAAGTCTCAGGATAGATGCATGCGCTCTGGCAGATGATTCATTCTGGAGCAGGTTCTCTGAAATGGGGAATTGTAGAGTTTGTGGAGAGTGGTTCAATGATATTTTTTCATTCCATTCTGTCTTAACTTCTTGTCCCTTTAGGACCACCCTTTAGCCGATCTACTCACAGTAAAAGCTGAACTTTAGCTGCAGAAATTTACCTGTTTACTGGAGACTTGTGCACTGATGAAACTTGCAGTACAGAAATACCAATGGGGGCCACTTTACTGAGAGAACTTAGTGATGGATGAACTCATGGTTATCTCCAATCCTTAACATACTGCATTACTGAGAGTGCGTTAGGTGGACAGTTGACGTTCCAGTAGATACCCGATGGAAAGAATTCAAACTCTTCAAGTTAATAGAGAAAATAGCTTGATGGGTCATTACTGTAGCAGTCAACCTTGCTGATTAGAAAGCCACCAAGTGTATTCCCCTGCCCCAACCCAGTTCAGTTAACCATGAATTTTGATCCCAAGATTAAGAGGAAAGTATAGCCAGGTCCATCTCCTAATCTCTCGCTGATTCCTCCTGTTGAAAATTTTTGGAACAGGAGAAACCCATTCAGCAACCCCCAACATGCTGACCCAAAGACATCCATATGCCATTTTTAATTCCATCGTAATGCGCATGGCTCACTGCTCCACAGCTTACAGTGCTTAAGGTGCAGATCCAGGTAATTTTTGAAAGAGTTTAGGGTCTCTGCCTCCACTACCAACTCAGGCAGTGAATTCCAGACACCCACCTCTCTGTGTAAAAAAAATGTTTCCCTCATGTCCCCTCTAATCCTTCTGCAATTTAGCTTGAATCTATGACCCTAGTTTTTGAATTCTCTGCTAAAGGAAACAGGTTCCTCCTGTCTATTTTTACCTCTACAATTTTGTATATCTCAATTATGTCACCCCTCAGTTTTTACTTTTCTAGGCGGAACAACACCGATCTCTCACACTGAGATCTGTCACTTCCTCTGCCCCTCTCAGTACACTCCCATTTATTGTCTATTCCCATTTACTGTTTGACCTCCTTAAGTGCATAAACTCACACTTATTAGAGATGAACTCCATCTGCCACTTTCCTACCTCCTCCACCAACACATCTGTATCATTTTGGACCTTACAGCTATCATCTACACTATCCACTGCACAGCCAAGTTTTGTGGCATCTGCAGATTCCACCGTTGTTCTCCCCCACCACCACCCAACAACCAATTCAACTCCAAATCGTCAATGTATGAAACAAACAGCAGGGGTCCCAACACTGAGCCCTGAGGAACACAACTTGAAACAGCTTTCCATTTGCAAGGCAGTCATCGACCACGACCCTTTATTTCCTGTTCCTAAGCCAACTTTGGATTCGATTCAACCTGTTACCCCGTGTCCCACAGATGTTTTCTATTTTGACTGGCCTGCCATGTGAAATCTTGTCAAATCACTTATTAAAAGTTAGGTTAAGACTGGTCTGTACCTAAACTGAATCAACCACTTAGCTCAGTATTATTTCCATTCCCTTTGTGTGAAGAAGTATTTCCAAACGTTACTCCTTGACAATAAAGTGTGAGGCTGGATGAACACAGCAGGCCAAGCAGCATCTCAGGAGCACAAAAGCTGACGTTTCGGGCCTAGACCCTTCATCAAGAGGGGGATGGGGTGAGGGAACTGGAATAAATAGGGAGAGAGGGGGAGAGGGACCAAAGATGGAGAGAAAAGAAGATAGGTGGAGAGTAGAGTATAGGTGGGGAGGTAGGTGGGGATAGGTCAGTCAGGGAAGATGGACAGGTCGAGGAGGTGGGATGAGGATAGTAGGTAGGAAATGGAGGTGCAGCTTGGGGTGGGAGGAAGGGATGGGTGAGAGGAAGAACAGGTTAGGGACACAGAGACAGGCTGGGCTGGTTTTGGGATGCAGTGGGGGGAGGGGAAGAGCTGGGCTGGTTGTGTGGTGCAGTGGGGGGAGGGGACGAACTGGGCTGGTTTTGGGATGCGGTGGGGGAAGGGGAGATTTTGAAGCTGGTGAAGTCCACATTGATACCATTGGGCTGCAGGGTTCCCAGGCGGAATATGAGTTGCTGCTCCTGCAACCTTCGGGTGGCATCATTGTGGCACTGCAGGAGGCCCATGATGGACATGTCATCTAAAGAATGGGAGGGGGAGTTGAAATGGTTCGCGACTGGGAGGTGCAGTTGTTTACTGCGAACCGAACGGAGGTGTTCTGCAAAGCGGTCCCCAAGCCTCCGCTTGGTTTCCCCAATGTAGAGGAAGCCACACCGGATACAATGGATATACAATGAATAACCCCTATCCCAGGCCCCAAGATGACTTTCCATATTAAGCAGAGGTTCACCTGCACATCTGCCAATGTGGTATATTGTATCCGTTGCAGGAACAGCAACTCATATTCCGCTTGGGAACCCTGCAGCCCAATGGTATCAATGTGGACTTCACCAGCTTCAAAATCTCCCCTTCCCCCACTGCATCCCAAAACCAGCCCAGTTCGTCCCCTCCCCCCACTGCATCCCAAAACCAGCCCAGCCTGTCTCTGCCTCCCTAACCTGTTCTTCCTCTCACCCATCCCTTCCTCCCACCCCAAGCCGCATCTCCATTTCCTACCTACTAACCTCATCCCACCTCCTCGACCTGTCCATCTTCCCTGACTGACCTATCCCCACCTACCTCCCCACCTATACTCTACTCTCCACCTATCTTCTTTTCTCTCCATCTTTGGTCTGCCTCCCCCTCTCTCCCTATTTATTCCAGAACCCTCACCCCATTCCCCTCTCTGATAAAGGGTCTAGGCCCGAAATGTCAGCTTTTGTGCTCCTGAGATGCTGCTTGGCCTGCTGTGTTCATCCAGCTTCACACTTTATTATCTTGGATTCTCCAGCATCTGCAGTTCCCATTATCACTGGTACAATTACTCCTTGGCAGCCCAGTTATGTTCTTAAGCCTTTAGTCCTGGACTCTCCCACCAGAGGGAAGTTTCTCTCTGTCCTTGCTATCAATCTGTTTAATTTTCTTAAACACCTCAATCAGTTTAAATCTCAAAGTGCTAGAAAGCATTGAGCTTAAACTGAGCCCTCAGTGATAAAACTTTGGAACTCCCACTTGGATTTCTGGATCTACAACGTGCTCTATTTTTCTGTATTCTGGCTGCACTGAAATGTTATACTGAAGAAGGAAAATTAGCTGGACCAGGGGTGTGGGTAACAGTAGGAGGGTGCGACTACTTAGATATTCTTTCAAACAGCCAGAATACACATGGGCTGAATGGCTGCCTCTGCTACATCACAAGATCATGCGGTCACTAACTTTAGTCAGACTTTGAAGGTATTTGTTAAGAATTTCTGGTTATTTATTTGATAATAAGTTTTGAATTGGTTGCTGCTTTAATAATTTAATGCCCAGTTTGTCATCTACCACTTATTCTGCATTTGTTCCCTTTTCCCTTCTGCAGGCTGTAACTTACATTAAGGCACATCTTACATCAGATATCAAAGCCCCCACCACACCTTGCCCAAGTTCCCATCCTTTAGGTTTGGATCCAGGAAGTGTCAGATGGCTGACATCACAACAGTTTCTAATTCCATTGTCCCACCATATTCTCATGCACACTCGCACACACATACAGTAGCAAGTGTCAGGAAGAACCTGGACCAGTATTTCCCTCATTCTCCCAGTCCACTTATGCCAAAACTAATTGTAAACCCACACAGTTATCCTGACCAATATCAAACCAAAGATAAGACAAGGTTTTGGACTGTGTAATTATATAAGGCCCAGTGTCACACCAGGCACTGCATTTAGCACTAAAGGGTTTCCAACTTGTGTTTTTAGAAAACTTTTAAATTAAATAAAAATGAATGCTACTGTGGGTTCAGAATGAGAACAGAAGCTTTATTGAAGCAGCAAGTATAGAATTTGGCTTATTGAGGATTCATCTCCAAAGCCCCGTTACTGTATTCCTACATTCATTCTATCTACCAGTAAGTACCTAAAGTACCTATTATTCTTGGTACTTATCTCAAATTTCTACTCAACTCTGAGACAAAGTGGGGCGGGGGGGGGGGGGGGGGGGGTGGTGGTTGTCCATGCAGGGCAGGCAGTGCTGGACAGGTGATTTATACTAAAGGCAATGGTGTTACAAACATACACATTAGGAAAAGTAGGCCATTGAGCCCCTCAAGGCTAATCTGCCATTCTATAAGACCATGACTAATCTGTTTGTATTTTGAATCCCATATTTCCATCTACCTTGGAACCTCTGATTCCCTGCCTAACAAAAATGTATCTACCTTGATCTCAAAAATATTCAATGACTCCATGCCATCACCTTGTGAGGCAGCAATTTCCAAAGTCAACCTCAGCAAGAAAAAGAATTATTTTCTTTGTCCCTGGTTCTAGACTCACTCCCAAGAGGAAACATCGTTTCCAGCCTATCATGTTATTCGATATTTGTTCAACAATGGGAAAGTTGGAGAATCTCAGCTAAAACTTTTCTAATCCCATCTCTGGAGATGGTTAATATTCTATTGGGGAAAGGTTCAAAATGTAATGTGGGTTTTGGTTGGTTACAGTCCAACATTGTGTTGTTTTTAGGTAATTTCTGGGTCTGTAGATTGCGAAAGGAACAGATATGGCTTTTTGTAGGGTGTGTGTTCTTCCTGTCAGATGTGGGAGATGAGGGAAAATTTGAATGTTTAAAGTTTTTGAGAAGGTTTGTAGCTCAGGCTGTGGATGATGTTGTAGACATGCTCGCCGAGCTGGTGGGTTTGGTTGCATATATTTTGTCACCCCACTAGGTAATGTCATCAGTGTGCCTCTGGTGAAGCATCGGTGTTCTGTCCTGCTTGTTATTTATACACCTCAGTTTGTCTTCAAAAGAAATGGATACCCAGAAAGTACAATCTGCCATTACCTCCAAGACAGACCACAACAGGAAGACACAACACGACCAGACTCATTAATCACCCTACCGTACATCAGAGACATTTCAGAAAAAAACCACAAGACTACTCAGACCCCTAGTTATCAGGGTAGCCCACAAATCAACAACCACCCTACAATAGCTAATGACGAACATAAAGGATCCCATACTCAGAAACAGCAAAACCAGTATATACAAAATACCATACAAGGACTGTGAGAAACATTACGTAGACCAGACTGGAAGAAGACTGACAATATGGATACACCAACACCAACGAACCACCAAGAGACCAATTCTCACTTGTCTCGTACACATGGACAAAGAGGTTCACGAATTCGACTGGGACAACACATCCATAATTGCACAAGTCAAACAGAGACATGCCAGGGAATTCCTGGAGGCCCAGTATTCCAACTAGAACCCCATCAACAAACACATTCAGACCCTGTGTACAAGCCACTGAGAAACAGAACCAGAAGCGTTACCAAACATCCCGACAAACTGAGGCATATAAATAACAAGCAGGACAGAACACAGACGCTTCATCATGTTACCGAGCAGGGTGACAAAACATTTACAAACAAACCAACTAGCTTTGGCGAGCATATCTATAACCTCAGAATTTGAATGCACCTGGAGACTATGCAGGAAATGTGTCTGCCAGTGAATCCTATGGGACCACATGGATCAGTTGGACCGGCAGTTAGAGGCAATGAGGGGTTTACAACAGCAAGGCGGTGCAATAGGTGGCAGTTTCAAGACGGTGGATACACTGCAGATACAGTCAGGTAAATGGTTGACTGCCAGGAATGGGAGAGGTAGTCAGGTAGTGCAGGACTCTCCTGTGGCTATTCCCATCTCAAACAATTATACCACTTTCAATACTGTAGGGGGAATGGCCTCTCAGGGGAGTATAGTACTGACAGCCAAGTTTCTGATAATGTCACCAGGTGAATTATAATGAGTAGTATATCAGGTTCCAAGCGATTGATTGTTATAGGGGTAATAAAATTTGAGGCTGGATGAACACAGCAGGCCCAGCAGCATCTCAGGAGCACAAAAGCTGACGTTTCGGGCCTAGACCCTTCATCAGAGAGCTCTCTGATGAAGGGTCTAGGCGCGAAACGTCAGCTTTTGTGCTCCTGAGATGCTGCTGGGCCTGCTGTGTTCATCCAGCCTCACATTTTATTATCTTGGATTCTCCAGCATCTGCAGTTCCCATTATCACTGATTGTAATAGGGGACTGTCTAGTCTGGAGCAGAGACAGACATTTATGTTGTCATGAGCGAGATAACAGAGTGGTGTACTAGCTCCCTGGGGCTAGGATCAGGGATGTTTCAGAGAGGGTAAAGAATATGCTGAAAGGAGAGAATGATCAGCAGGAGTTTGTAGTGCATGTTGGTACCACTGACGTAGGTAAGGAAACGGATGAAGTTCTGCAGTTAGACTATATGAAACTAGGTAGGAGGTTAAAAAGTAGGTTCTCAAGGACTACTACCAGTGCCAAGAGCTAGTGAGAATAGGAATAGGAGGATAGAGCAGGTGAATATGTGGCAAAGGTTCACATCTTTGCACCACTGGAATTTCTTCAGGGGTAGAAATGACCTGTATAAGAGGGACGGGTTCCACCTGAATTGGAAGGGGACAAATATCCAATATCAGGGATAGACAGAGCTGGCAGTTTATGTTGCAGGATGCAGAGGCTATAGGAAGAATAGAAAGGGAGAAAAGGAGGGGGGAGTGGAGTGGGGAGGCATAACATTACAGCTGTACTTAGGGAGGATAATCCTGGGAGGGTAGATATTCCTGGGAAGTCATCCATTGAAGTTATTTGGGTGGGACTGAGAAATAAAAAAGGAATGATTACCTTGTTAGATTGTACTACAGGCCCCCACAATAGTCAGCAGGAAATTGAGAAGCAAATATGTAAGGAGATCTCAGATATCTGTAAGAATAATAGGATTGTAACGGTAGGGGATTTTAACTTCCCAAACATAGACTGAGACAGTCACAGTGTTAAGGGCTTGGATAGGGAAGAATAGTTCAGTGTGTATAAGAATATTTTTCTTTTCAATGTGTGGATGCACCTACTAGAGAAGGAGCAATACTTGACTTTCTGTTGGGAAATAAGGCATAGCAAGTGACTGATGAATCAGTAGGGGAACACTTAAGGTCAAGAGATGATAATTCTACTAGATTTAAAATAGTTATGAAAGGGTCGACCTGATCAAAACGTTAAAGTTCTAAATTGGAGTGAGGCCAATTTTGACAGTATTAGACAGGATTGGGAGAGGCTATTTGCTGGTAAAGTGGGAAGCCTTTAAAAATGAGATAATGAGAGGTCAGCAACAATGCGTTCCTGTTAGTGTGAAGGGCAAGGCTGGTAGATGTAGGGAATGCTGGATAATTTAGAGAAATTTAGCCTCTGGTCAGGCGAAAGGAGGCATTTATAAGGTATATACAGCTGGGATCAAGTGAACCCCTTGAAAAGTAGAGGGGCAATAGGAGTGCACTTAACAGGGAAATCGGGAGGGCAAAAAGGGGTCATGAGAAAGCTTTGACAGATGGGGTTACGAAGAATGCAGAGGGATTCTATAAGTATACTTTAAGGACAAATAAGCAGCAAGAGAGAGAATAGGGCCCCCGAAAGATCAATATGGCCAGCCATGTGTGGAACCACAGGAGATCGGTGAGGTACTAAACAAATATTTTGTGTCAGTATTTACTGTGGAGAAGGACATGGAAGCTAGGGAACTCAGAGAAATAAATAGTGATGTCTTGAGAAGAGTTTGTATTCTAGAAGAGGAGTGCTGGCGGTCTTAAAATGCAAAAAGGTACAAATAAATCCCAGGAACCTGATCAGGATCAAGTTCCCAGAACATAGAACATAGAAAAGTATAGCACAGTACAGGCCAACGAGTTTTGAGAAGATTTGTAGCTCAGGTTGAGGTTCTGGATGTGAGTTTGCTCGCTGAGCTGGAAGGTTAGTTTTCAGACGTTTTGTCACCATTCTAGGTAACATCATCAGTGAGCCTCTGACAAAGGCCTACCTAACCTACATTCCCCTCAATTCACTGCTTTCCATGTGCATGTTCAGCAGTCGCTTAAATGTCACTAATGACTCCCCTTCCACGACTACCACTGGCAAAGTATTCCATGCGCTCACAGAAGTTTGTGGGAAGTTAGAGAAGGGATGGCTGGGCCCCTTACTGAGATATTTGTATCATCGACAACTCTGATGAGATGCCAGAAGACTGGAGGTTGGCTGATGTGGTGCCATTATTTAAGAAAGGTGTAAGAAAAAGCCAGGGAACTATAGACTGATGAGCCTTACTTCAGTGCTGGTTAGTTGTTAGAGGGGATTCTTAGGGACAAGATTTACTTGCATTTGGAAAGGCAAGGACTGATTCTAGATTGAGAAAGTAGCATTGTGCACGGGAAATTGCGTCTCAGTAACTTGATTGGGTTTTTAGTAGACCAGACAAAGAAGATTAATGAAGTGGTAGATGTTGTCTGTATGGACTTCAAAGCATTTGACGAGGTTCCGAATGGTAAACTAGTTGGTATCCGGGAGGAGCTAGCCATTTCAATACAAAATTGGCTTGAAGGTAGGAGGCAGAGGGTGGTGGTGGTGGAGGGTTGTTTTTCTCACTAGAGCCCTGTGACCAGTGGTGTACCACGAAGATCAGTGCTGGGTCCACTGCTTTTTGTCATTGATGTGAATGATTTGAATGTGAATAGAGGAGGTATAGTTGTAAGTTTGCAGATGACACCAAAGTAGGTGGTGTAGTGGACAGTGAAGAAGATTATCTCAGAGTATAACAGGATCTTGACCCAATGGGCCGAGGAGTGGTAGATGGAGTTTAATTTAAATAAATGTGCGCATTGCATTTTGGTAAGGCAAACCAGGACAGGACTTATTGGGTTAATGGTAGAGCCCTGGGAGTGTTGCTGAAATAAGAGACCTAGGGGTGCAGGTGCATAGTTCCTTGAAAGTGGAGTCACAGATGGACAGGGTGGTGAAGAAGGCATTTGGCATGTATGCCTTCATTGGTCAGTGCATTGGGTTTAGGAGTTGGAATGTCATGTTGTGGCTGTACAGGACATTGGTGAGGCCACTTATAGAATACTGCGCACAATCCTGGTCACCATTCTTAGGAAGGATATTGCTAATCTTGAGAGAGTGTAGGAAAGATATCCAAGAATGTTGCTGGGACTGGAGGGTTTCAGCTGTAAGGAGAGGCTGAATAGGCTGGGGCTATTTTTCTGTGGAATCTCAGCGGCTGAGGAGTGACCCTGTAGATGTTTATAAAATCGTGATGTGCATGGATAGGTTGAATAGCCAAGGTCTTTTTCCCTAGGGGAGTAAGTCCAAAACTAGAGGGCATAAGTTTAAAGGGAAAGATTTAAAAAGAACGTAAGGGTAAATTTTTCACACAGAGGCAGTGCTTGAATGGAACGAGCTGCTAGAAAAGGTGGTGGAGGTGTGTACAATTACAACATTTAAAAGGCATCTGGATGGGTATATGAATAAGAAGGTTTGAGAGGGATATGGGCCAAGTGCTGGAAAATGGAAATAGGTCAGAATGGGATGTCCAGGCGGCATGGATGAGTTCGACCAAAGGGTCTGTTTCCATGCTGTATGACTGTTACGAATGAAGACTAAATGGGCCATTGAGTATGGCTGCTGCTCAGTTGACAGCTAACTGCTGCAGCTATGTTGGCAACATGGGTTCTTGATTGTAGTGCAATGATTTTAACCCCCACCTTTCATAGAGAAGATTCCCTATAGTGCAGGGAGAGGCAATTCAGCCCATTGAATCTTTGCTGACCCTCTGAAGATCATCCCATCCAATCCCCATAATCCCACATTTAACATGGCCAACCCACCTAACTTGCACATCTTTGGACTGTGAGAGGAAACCAGAGCACTCAGTGGAAACCCACACAGACATGGGGAGAATGTGCAAACTCCACACAGACAATTGCCTGAGGGTGGAATCGAACCTGAGTACCTGGTGCTGTGTGGCAGCATTGCTAACCACTAAACTACCATGCTACTACTTCCTGATGAAAAATCAGGCAGCAAGTGAATAGGGATAGGTCACAATTGTTGGGAGTACTTTTGGATCATTGTTTCTGTAAATAATCCTTAATATTTGCAGAGTGAAGTCTGGTGATAGGGTCAGGATGTCAATCATACAAATGACACACTTTGTGGGAATATGGCTATGTGATTTTAATTAAAATCACACTAGGGATAATCGTAGCCTTATGCCAGGAATTGAAACAGGAAAAGGGTGATATTCTTGTCTAAATCTCGGATCTGGGTTCACACCCAGCCAAAGGACCAAAGACACCTTAGTTTGTTGAGCCCCAGGCTTGTACAAAATGAGTTTTAGCAATCTCGAACTAATTCCATTGGCTTCGAGGTTATGTCTGGATATGATGACATATGGATAATGTCAATGACAGTGAAAAACACAGGGAATTGTATCCTGCTTAGCCTGGGTGGGTTTATAAACTGCCAGAATGCCTGAAGAGGGGTGTTTCACTTCTCAGCTCTAATGTTATCATCCATTCGAGTACAAAACAAAACTGCCATTCATGAAATACCAGCTAAACCTCACCACCTGTGACCTTGCATATGATTCTTGAGCTGGCAGAGAAGATAAACTGTTTGACTTGAACAGAATGCTATTTTTCCAGTGCCCTAAAAACTTTTGACGCTGGGAATGGTCTGATTCCATTATGTCAGCTATCCTCAGATATCGCACCTCGGTGACCATACACAAACCCAGAGAGGCTGTCTTGGGGAGTGGCACAAAGTGGGCAAGATCAAATCAGCTGCTTATTGCATTGTCAATGGAAATAAAGAGGAGATAGCTAGGAGGCAGATGATCCAGTTTTGCAACACCATCTGGAGATAAAATTTTAGGCCTTGACCTGGAGAGAGGCAGTGTCTGATGTAGACTTCTGTCACCAAGCCATTTTCACATACAAGGACCAGAATCCTGAAACTAGATAATGTTCCCCTGAGATTAGGACAGAATAGGGTTGGAATATCCTTCTGACGTAAGTGATAGTGAGACCTGGGATATTTCAGGCGAATATCAGATTGTGGCAGGGGTGGCCAATTACAGATGATTCGTGTCCACATTCCTGACTTTCTGCCAATACAGAAACTGAGGCAGGAATGAAACTTTATCCTGGCAATAATTTATAATTGACTAGGTGGTTAAAAATAATATTCAGCCAACATTGGTAAGTACTGCAGATTGAAAAGTCATCCACATTGAATCAGGAGGGAAAGGATATGTGTGATAGTGTCACTACCTTTGGGCTAGAAGTTCAACTCCACCAGCCACAGTGTTGTGTGATAGCTTGTCCTGGCAGGTTGATGAACAATTTTAGGACCCGGAAGGTGAGCTCACATGACACATTAGTAGTGTTACTTCCTTTGAGTTGGAAGGTCCAGGTTCTGTGGCAGGACCTGTGCCAAAAATGTGTCAATTCTGGGTTGATTCAGCATCTAGTGCAGGAGGCCACTTGGCCCACTGTGACCACGATGGCCCTTTATCTGTTTAGGTGACTCCCCACATGTAGGAATTTGGTTTTGAAGGTGGGTCATTGGACGTGAAATGTTAACTCTGATTCTCTCTCCACAGATGCTGTCAGGCCTGCTGAGTTTCTCCAGCAATTTCTGTTTTAGTTTCAGATTTTGGTTATTTTGCAGAACGGGTGGTAGTGTCCTTACCTCAGGGCCAGAAGAGGCCCGGGTTCAGGTCCTATCTGCTCCAGAGGTGTGTCACAATAGGCTGGATTAAAAAGAATATATAAACTGGGAGGGGCAATGTATTTTGACCCATTCCCTGGTGCTGCCCAAGACCCTGAAACCAGAGGCTCCCAGGTTTGAGCTATGTCATCGAACAAGCAGCACCTTGGTATTCATTGGGTGGAAATGTAATGGAGGGCCCTTTCGTTTTCTGTGCCCCAGACAGTGTGAACTGTCCTGCAGCCCTCAGCACCCCCACTCACCGCATCATCATCCCAGGCTCCTAGCCCTATTTCCATCTGCCAGCCCCATCCCTGCCCCGATCCCGCACCCCCATCTACAGTCCCATCCCTGTCCCTCAACCCTATGTGCATCCCCATCCACCAGTTGCATCATTATCCCCAGCCCAAGCCATTAGCCACATCTCTGCCCACATCGCCATCATCATTCCTGCCCCAACACTCTCTATGCCCCCCCAACTCTCATCCCAGCCCCAACTGCAACCCCATCCCAACCCCTTATCCTCATTCACATCCCATCCCCTTCCCCATCCTCATCCCCATCTCCAATTCCAGCCCCATCTCCATGTTCCTAGCAGTTCCCTATCCCCCGGGTGCCCCACCCAAACCCAGCTGTTCCCCATCACCCTCCCCCATCCCCAGCTGTTCCCCAACACCCTCCCCCACCCTCAGCTGTTCCCCAACACCCTCCCCCACCTGTTCCCCAACACCCTCCCCCACCCCTACCTGTTCCCCAACACCCTCCCCCACCCCCAACTGTTCCCCAACACCCTCCCCCACCCCCAGCTGTTCCCCAACACCCTCCCTGTCCCCCACCCCCAGCTGTTCCCCAACACCCTCCTCCACCCTCAGCTATTCCCATCACGGCCCCAACCCCAGCTATTCCCCAACACCCTCCCCCATCCCCACCTGTTCCCCAACACCCTCCTCCACCCCCAGCTGTTCCCATCATGCCCCCAACCCCAGTGGTTCCCCAACACCCTCCCCCATCCCCAGCGGTTCCCCATCTGCCCCCCCCATCCCCAGTGTTCCCCATCTGCACCCCCAACCCCAGTGGTTCCCCATGAGACCCGCCAACCCTGGCTGTTCCCCATCCAGCCCCCCATCCCCAGCTGTTCCCCATCCGCTCCCCATCGCCAGTGGTTTCCCATCCCCAATGGTTCCCCATCCGCCCCCCCCATCGCCAGTGGATTCCCCATCCGCCCCCATCCCCAATGGTTCCCCATCCGCCCTCCCCATTCCCAGTGGTTCCCCATCTGCTCCCCCATCCCCAGTGGTTTCCCATCCGCGCCCCCCCCCATCCCCAGTGGTTCCCCATCCGCGCCCCCATGCCCAGTGGTTCCCCATCCGCCCTCCCCATCCCCAGCGGTTCCCCATCTGCCCCCCCATCCCCAGTGGTTCCCCATCTGCACCCCCAACCCCAGTGGTTCCCCATGAGACCCGCCAACCCTGGCTGTTCCCCATCCAGCCCCCCATCCCCAGCTGTTCCCCATCCGCTCCCCATCGCCAGTGGTTTCCCATCCCCAATGGTTCCCCATCCGCCCCCCCCATCGCCAGTGGATTCCCCATCCGCCCCCATCCCCAATGGTTCCCCATCCGCCCTCCCCATTCCCAGTGGTTCCCCATCTGCTCCCCCATCCCCAGTGGTTCCCCATCTACGCCCCCCCCCCATCCCCAGTGGTTCCCCATCTGCTCCCGAATCCCCAGTGGTTCCCCATCCGCCCCCCCATCCCCAGTGGTTCCCCATCCACGCCCCCCCCCATGCCGTGCCCGGTGGTACCTTGCCGTGGAGGGTGGTAGCGCTGGCATCGCTCCGCTGTTCGTGCATGGGGGCGATGAGCGTCCACTGGTTGGTCTCGGGCTCGTACCGCTCGGCGGTGTTGAGGCGGACGTAGCCATCGAAGCCGCCCATGGCGTAGATGAAGCTGTCGAGCACGGTGACGCTGACATAGCAGCGGCGGGAGTGCATGGGGGCGACCTGCTGCCACGTCTTCTTGACCGGGTCGAAGCGCTTGACGCTGTTGAAATAGTCGACGCTGTCGAAGCCGCCGATGATGTAGACGAAGCCGTTCAGGTAGGCGGCTCCGTGATATGCCCGGGGGCTCTCCTCCTCACACGTTACATTGACCCAGCGGTCCGCCCGGGCGTCGTAAGCCTCGATAGCGTTGGTGGGACTGCCCCCACTCCAGCCGCCGATGGCGAACAGGATGGAGTACGGCAGCCGGGGTCTGGTCAGCGGGTTTCGGAAATCCGAGTTGGACGGTCCGTTCATGTTTAGGTCGTACATGGCCTTCAGCGCGTTAATGATGATGGGCTTACAGTCATCGTTATCCTTCACATAATCGTTGTTCTTCACGTTATTCATGAAATACTCGGCGTTCATCAGAGCCAGCCTGACCTGCCAGGGAGGGACGGCTGGTCAGAAACGATCAGAACCGCCGCCGTTCACCCAAATCAACCCACCGCGCCCTGGACGGCGCCACATAAATGCACGCTAACAGACATTGCTGGGCAGACTTCAGCGGTTTCTGCTTTGTTTTCGGCCTGGCAGCGTCCGCCGGAGGAGAAACGCGGTTAACGTTTCGGGGAAGTGCAAAGGAGATGTGAGGGGTAAGTGATTTTTAACAGAGACCGGGAGCGGCGTGGGACGCGCTGTGCTGATGCAGGCACCTTAAGGGTGTTTAAGCGGCTTTGAGATGAGCACATCAATATCAAGGAATGGAGGGGTCATGGACCAAGGGCAGGCAAAAGGCAATTAATTTCATTTGGCATCATGTTCAGTACAACATTGTGGGCTGAAGGGCCCGTTCCTGTGCTGCACAGTTCCATGTTCCATGAGTCTGGTGACCCTTCTTCAGAGCTCAGGGGCCTGGTCTTTAAACTCAAAATATGAACTTTGTTTTTATTCATTGGGGCTGGGGGGGGGGGGGGGGGGTGGAGGTGGTGATGGCCTCGTGGTACTATCGCTGGACTTAATTTAGAGACCCAGTTAATCTGGGGACCTGATCTCCACCATGGTAGATAGTGAAATTCGAAGTCAATTAAAAAAAAACCTGTAGTTAAGAATCTAACGGTGACCGCTGCCAATTGTTGGGAAAACCCATCTGGTTCACTAATGCCCTTCAGGGAAGGAAACTGCCATCCTCGTGACTCCAGACCCACAGCAATGTGGTTAACTCTTAACTGCCCTCTGGGTAATTAGGGTTGGGCAATAGATGCAGCCTGGCCAGCGATGACCCCATCCCATGGATGATTAAGGGATGTGGGCTTTGTGGACTAGGGTGTCTTTTGTTGCCCATGGGGCAGTTAAGAGACAACACCATTGCTGTGGGCCTGGAGTCACATGTATGCTACACTAAGTGAGGACAGCAGACTTCCTTCCCTGAAGGGCATCAGTGAACCAGATGGGTTTTTTCTGACAATCAACGATAGCTTCAGCAACTTCCTTTCTGTCTTTGCAGATGCTGGCAGACCTGCCAAGGTTTCCAGCGCTTTGTCTGTGTTTCAGATCACCAGCATCGTTGGTTCTTTTTCTTTTAGTGCCACATAAATGAATTGAGATGGCTCCCAGAGTCACACGTACCAGTCAGCCTGGACCAAAGCCTTTAATCTTGGGCTTTTTTGCTGATCCCATACACCGGCCAGCGGAGGGAGGTGGGGGGCGTGGGGGTTGGGGTGGTCAGCAACGTTAGTTTGAACCATGTAACAGACCTCATTGTCCCTGAACTCTCCCACAAAGCGGGTGGCTAAAACCAGTTCCAGCTCGTTTCTCCATGGTCCCTGCAGGAAAGTACATCTCAGGCCTGGCGGCGGGGTGGTGGGGGAGGGGAAATGGTGGTGAGGAGGTTGAGATAACCTGCTCAGCTTCCCCCAAACATTTACCCATCCAGAGAATTGTGAGTCTTTGGAATTACCTTCCTCAAAAAGAAGTGGATGCAGGTTTTTTTTAAGGTGAAGGTAGATGGATTCTTGATGACCAAGGGGATGAAAGATTATCAGGGATGTGCATCAATGTTAAGTTGAGGTTAAAATCAGAACAACCATGATCTCATTGAACAGTGGAGTAGGCTTGAAGGGCCGAATTGCCTATTCTTGTTCCTTGCCTACAAGCTCAGACCGAAGGAATGACCATGGGTCGGGGGCTGGGTGCGATAGGGTTAGTGGAAACAAGCCTGACACCATTGTGCAGTGGGTGGGGGAACAGTGAAATAAGTGGCAAGGCAGATCCAAGCTTTAGGTCAGTTCATGGCTGGGATGGAGATTTAAATAATAAAGGTGAAATCACAGCTGTTGCTTGTGTTCACAGGAGTGGAATTGATGGGTTCTTGGAAAAGCTTACTAGAAATACAGTTACTGGGATTGGATAATGAGGGACAGAGGCTCAATGGGAAAAGACACGCTCTCAGGTACTTCCACCAATGAACACTGAAGGGTTGGAATCCTTGCATAAGCCTGCAGTCTGTGTGTAACAAGGAACGTTTTACACAGAATCCATTGTGATATAACCTACAACTATAGTGGTAGTGCCTGCGGCAACTCAGTATCACGGGCTGGACCAAAATAAAACTGAACTGTCTTGCACTTTTAAGTGGTATCAAAATTGACTGATGTGACTTCTGTAAAAATTTATCAGTAAAACACATGTTGAGAAAAATGTATGATAAGGAGATTCTTCTACTCATTTATCATCAATCTGCAGAGATTTAATTCAAAGACTTGGAGTCACAAAATACTATGAAGTCGTCAATAGGCTCCAGCTCCAATAATCACCATTTAAGAATAGATTGCTCCCAGTGGTGAATTCTTCATCCACTCAGCACCAGGTACTTCCTCATGAGGAAGACAGCAATTTATCCCAGAAAGAGGACTCCATTAACCTTCTCCAATGGGGAATGAATGGCTCTGTGCCTTCATAGGGGAAGGCCAAGATAGCAAACATAAAATAACAATATTTTGTTTTTAAACACCACAAAATCTTGAAGTTAAATGTTAATTTTGTGTTGTTTATTACCCATGTATTTCAGCCAAATGCTTTCCCATTTATTGCCGAGTTGATGGCAGCTTTCTGTAGTGGACCAGTGTTTACCCAATTGGTCCCATTATAAGGCTGATAGAACCAATGCAGGTGAACAGGGATACTCCCAGTTGTGACAAGTCTCAAGCTCAGGTGTAAAGTGAAGGGGCAACATGCTAATCCATAGTTCCCACCAGTCTGAAATTAACAACAAAAATGTTTAACTGATATGAATGAAAGATACATCTAGCTCCTAATGTACCTTGGGCAGCAGTATGACAATGCACTTTTTCCTGATGTCTGGGTCTTGGGCAATCCACTTGAGAATGGCATCAAATACTACATCTTCTTGTTTCACATTCAACTCATCCTTCTCAATGATGTCTCTGAGCTCAAAGGCTGACAGCTCTAGGAACTCCTCACTCACCTTCACTATCTCCTCAAAATGGTGCAGGATATACATGTAGGCTTTGTGTCGGAGCTCTGGGCAGAAGTAGTAGTCTGCAAATTTGCAGATCCCGATGCAGTTTTCAAGGCATAACTGAGATTCAAGGAATTCACAACAAGCTCTGACAATTCCCAGGACATTGAACTGGTCTGCAGCAGCCAGGAGTCTCTCAACATTTTCCACAGTGACTGGGACTGTCCGTGTATATGCATATTCTATGATGAGCTTCATCATGTCAGGGGATACCCCTGGAATGTTGTACACTTTCTTTTCTATGCTGTTCCAACCGCTAGTAAATAGAGCCCTGCACAGCAAAGGACACAGAAAGCTTAGGAAAATAAGAGCACACTTCTACCTAACTATTCTATCTGTCTCATCTTGCACCTGCTCTCTAGTTATTCCGCTGAGGGCGCTTTGGCATCAGTACATTTGAAATAAAAATAGGCTGAGATATAAACTTAATCCTACAAGAGAATTTAATTCCAAAATAAGCTTCAAATGATGTACCCTGCTCAGGCATCATTTGATTGCGATCCTTTCTTTTACTGAATAACTTCAGTTGTAATTCCATTTTCTCCCATTTTCTTGATGGTGCATAGTCCTATCAGCACCAACTGTTCTCTGTTACTGCAACTGCATTACTGCATCTACAAGATGCACTGCAGTAACTCATCAAAACTCCTTAGATAAGTATCTTCTGAGTTTATGACCTCTCCCACTGAAAAGAACAATGGCAGCAGATATGTGGGAACACCACCCCCTACGAGTTCCCCTCCACACCATCCTGACATGGAAACATACTGCGGTTCCTTCAGTATTGCTCAGTCAAAATCCTAGAACTCCCTTCCTAACAGTATTGTGGGTGTCCATGTATTCCGAGGATTGCAGTGGTTCAGAAAGGCAGTTCACCAGGACAAGGAAATTAAGATGGGCAATAAATATTGGCTCAGCTGACAGTGTCGTGTCAAATGTATTAATAGAAAAGAACAAGTTGCATTTAGTGGTGTCCAAAAGCCCTTTAGAGGGACATTGTCAAGTGAGTGGCACAATGGCTTAATGGTTAGCAAGACCAGGGACACAGGTTTGATTCCACCCCTGGGTAGCTGTCTCTGTGGGATGTGCGGTTTAGGTGGGTTGGGGGTCATGCTAAATTGCCTATAGTGTCCAGGGACGATAAAGTTAGTTGTGGGAAAGGCAGGGTTAGGGAATAGGGAAGGGGGCTGGGTTTGTACTCTTCAGACGGTTGGTGCAGACTTCTGCACTGTAGGCATTCTGTGATGATACAACATTGTCATGGAGACCCATGAAAATATTAAAGCTGGATCAATGACGGAGGCCACAAATGCAGTAATAGGCTATTCAGCCCATTGAATCTGCTGTGTCCACTCAATGAGATCATGGCTGGTCATTTTTGAGGAAGATCGTAAAGGAATAAAGAAAGGCTTTGAGAGGGAATTCCAGAACATAGTACCCTGGGCAGCTGAAGGCACGACCATTAGCGGTAGTCCAAAGAAATTAAAACAAAATATGGAGCAGCGTCAATGGAGAGAAAGACAGAATTAATGTTTCAGATTTTGATTAAAGATCATGAACCTGAAATGTTAACTGCGCATTTCCCTGCATATGCTGACTGAGCTTCTGAACACTTCCACAACGTTCTGTCTTTATTTCAGATTTCCAGCAGTTGCAGTGTTTTTGCAATTCTCTTCGCGGGTTGAGAGAAGACAGGGTACGGGAAAGGCCAGGATGGGAGGAATGCAGATTTCTCCGCTGGCTGTAGGGTGGCAATACCTTCCGGGGATAAGAGACAGCAAGGCCCGTTTGGAAAGGTGTGAATAGAAAGATTCCAGTTTCAAACCGAGTATGGGGCAGCGATTATTGGATGCTGGGTAAATGCCGGGTTATCAATTGGCGCTGAGCGGGCTGCTGACCGGGGATAGTCGATATTCTGGCGTAGTTTTGGAGAATATGGCCTGGGTAAAGAAATAGCGGGTCGATGCTTTTAAGGATAAGAGAGGTGGCAGTGTAGCATCGAGTAGAAAACGTTGCAGGGGATTCTGTGGTTAGGACCAGAGAGCCACAATGTTGCAGAGAGTTTTAGCGATATCCTACTCTCATTGGCTTAGGAAGGAATGCTATAGCCTGTATATAGTTATGTATTCTGATTAATACTCTGTCATAGAGCTCCCTCCTGCAATCGTGTTGCATTTAAAATATTGCACTTTACCCTGTGAATTAATTCTGAATTACACTTTACATTTTGAATTTCACACGACATTTTGGGGGTGAATTATTTTGCCAGCCTTTCTATCAGAGTGGTTCCCACAGGGACTACAGCACGCACGAGGTGGCCTGGGCTGAGCAAGGGGCCTCTTTGCTGCAGTTACTGACCGAAAGTAGGAGCTACAGCTGCATAGGATGTTCTTGTGGGCGTTGAAATCAATGCCGTTCACTCTGATGAGCACGTCGCAGAGTTTTCCCTCAAGTCGAAGCTCGTTGAAGATGGTACATGCCATGGCGCTCATCTTCCTCTCCATGGTGCTCTGCCTCAGCTGCCGGGTCGATGTAGACGGCTCCTCCATAGTGAAACGTTCAAAGTAGAAGCAACTACAGAACTTTTTTTTCCCAGCGAGCTTGCTGGATGTCCTCAGTGTGTAATTGCGGTTGTCACGATTTGGGTTTTCAGCGGCGCCGCTCAGGGTTCCAGAACCCAGCCAATTGTAACATCACTAAGGGCAAGGTCCCCAGCAGATCTGGTGGGCTTCCATTTGGTGACATGGACAATGCAAGGTCCTGCCTCAGTTTAGTGAGAGGTCATTCAGCATCCACTGGGCCGCAGAGTCAGTGCTAGCACCCGCTTACATTCTCCGTCAGATCCCGCCGATTTACTCCCTGCTCCTGGCAACTCACATGATGGATCTGTGACTACCTTTGGTTTGTACTTCACCTACTCATTGACTGTTCTCATAACGTAAAAATTGACGGTGTGCGTTTCAAAATGACATAACAAAAGGCAGTGTTGCTAAGTTTACGGGCTGCAGATAACTAACTTTAAAAGGTCCAAAAACAAGGCACGATCCGTTATGTTTATCCAGCTCTACACCGTGTTATCACCGACCTGTAGAGACCGGCCGGCCACGGCAGGGAATTCTCCCGTGATGAATATTCTTTCCTGTTCCCGGCATATGCCTGAAATTCCGTTCATTTCCCACCTTTATGGCGCAGGAGCAATGTTCCCAGGAAGAATCAGCTTGTTTCTTTCTCTCTCACTCCTCTACGACTGCTGCCAGACCGACGGAGTTTCTCCAGCACTTTCTCTGCATTTTCTGAAAGCGTGTGCTGCCTGTCCCTGGGGCTGCATTTTCCCTGGAGCAGATCACCAGGAGCTGTAGATTGAAGTGCCCCCACTCTCCATATCCACCGGGTGCCCCTCCCTGTCTCACCGAAAGCATTTACAGATAGATATCCAAACTATAATGGACCCACCTTCTAAGGTCCGCTGGTCCTGGAGGGACACCCAGTGCCACGGAGGGTTACTACGAGCTGTACCACCGGCCCTGACCCTCCGGTTATTGTCTCGGCTGATTAACATTTACAAGCGGAATGAGTTAAAAATAGACAACCTTAGCATAGATAAATCTGGTTAACACCGTTAGGCATAGGAACAGAAGTTGGCCATTCAGCCCATCGAGTCCACTCCACTATTGAATGATATCATGACTGATCCCATAGTCCTCAACTCCACTTTCCTGCTTTTTCCCAATAACCCTTGATTCCCCTTACTGATTAAAAATCTCTCTAGCTCAGCCTTGAATATCCTGAATGACCCAGCCTCGACAGTCCTTTGTGGTGAAGAATTCCACAGATTCACTATGATCAGAGAGAAGAAATACCTGCTCATTTCTGTCTTAAATGTGTGGCCCCTCAGTCTGAGATGATGTCCTCTGATACTGGACTCTCCCACAGAGAGAAACAACCTCTCCGCATCTGCCCTGTCACCTTGCCTAGGTTTCTTATGGACTTCAGTGAGATCTCCTCTCATTCTCCTAAATCTTGATTTCCAGCATCCACTGTTCTTTTGGGTTTGTTTTTGCCTAGTCTAAGCTTCTTTTGTCCTTGCGAATGTCAGATGAATTAATGGTCTTCGTGATCCAAGTGGTCATTTATACGTTTTCGATGTCTCACTGAATAGTGGGGCTTGATTTCTAGCCTGTTCCCATGAGGATCATGAGAAAGTTTCAAGGGTTTGGATGCAGGATCTTTGAACCAGTTTTGAAGTGTAGGATTGGTTGGTCATCATGTTGGCTCAGTTGTTAGCACTGCTGCCAAACAGTGCCAGGTGCCTCGGTTCGACTCCATCCTCAGGCAACTGTCTGTGTGGAGTTTACACATTCTCCCCGTGTCTGTGTGGGTTTCCTCCGTGCGCTCTGGTTTCCTCCCACAGTCCAAAGATGTGCAGGGTAGGTGGAGTGGCTATGCTAAATTTCCCGTATTGTCAAGGGATGGGTGGGTTAGCCATGGGAAATGCAAGGTTATAGGGATAGAGTAGGGGTGTGGGATGCTCTTTGTAAAGTTGGTGTGGACTCGATGGCTGAACAGCCTTTATAGGGATCCTATGATTAATTGATCAAGGACAGAAACCAGGTTTCTTGCAATGTAAAATGAAGTGGCACTGAAACAGCTGAAACTATCCTGCACATGGAGGAGGTATCAATGACTGGTTTACAAGTCCTGACTAAGGCTCAGGCCAGAGAATTGGCAAAAGGAATAAAGGTGGAAATTCCTGCAAAAGTTAGGCAGAGGAGATAATTAACATATCAGCACAGCATTTGGGATTAGTGGAGATACAAGCGGGACCAGGTACGCCAAGTGATGGGTCATGTGATTAAGTGAAATTTCAATTGTAGGTAAAGGACTTTGAAATGGAACGGGAAACAGATCTTAAAAGAATTGAACTTGAGGCAACGATGTGTACTGTACTTGGATTCTCTGAAGGCATTTAATAAGGTCATTCATCGAAGGCAAAGAAAATGAACACTTGTGGTTTGGGGTTAACACTGATTTGGACAGATAATTGGCTGGCCAACAGAGAATGGGGTCATTTTCCAGTTGGTAAGATGTAACTGTGTGGTGCCACAGGGATCAGTGCTGGGGACTTCCTACAATGTACATTAATGACTTAGATTCAGGAACTTACATATGGTTGATAAATATGTTGATGGTGCAAAGATAGGGAGGCAAAGTTTGTTGTAAAGTTGTCCATTTTGGCCAGAAGAATAAAACAAAACAAAGTATCAAAACGATGAGCGATTGCAGAGCTCTCAGATGCAGTGTGAGTTATCATTGTCCTAGTAACCTGAATCACAAAGGTTAGTATGCAGTTGCAGCAAGTAATTAGGCAAGCTAATGCAATGGTCATGTTTAATGCAACAGCAATTGAGTACTATAGTTGGGAGGTTATTTCTTCAATAATACAGGGCATTGATGAGACAACATCTGCAGTACTGTGTACAGCACCAGGCTCCTTATTTGAAGATGGCTGCAAATGTGTTGGAAGCAGCTCTGAGAAGGTTTACCAGACTAATACCTAAATGGGCTGGTTGTCTTATGAAGAAGTGGTAGACAGATAAGGCGGACGGAGTTTAGAAGAATAAGCGGCAACTTGGTTGAAACATATAAGATCCTTAAGGGTTTTTAAGGTTGGATGTGGAAGCTATGATTCTTCTTGTAGGAAAATCCAGAATTCCTGGATACTGTTTGAAAATCAGGGGCCACCATTTAAGGCAGAGATCAGGAGAAATTTATTCTTAGAGAAACATGAATTTTTGAAACTTTCTTTCTCAAAATGTACTGGAAACAGAGTCTATAAAATTTTTAAGTCATAGGTGGATATTTTAAGACCATAAGACATAGGAGTGGAAGTAAGGCCATTTGGCCCATCAAGCCCACTCCACCATTTAAATCATGGCTGATGGGCGTTTCAACTCCACTTCCCTGCACTCTCCCCGTAGCCCTTCATTCCTTGTGAGATCAAGAATTTGTCAATCTCTGCCATGAAGGCATCCAACGTCCTGGCCTCCACTGCATTCCGTGGCAATGAATTCCACAAGCCCACCACTCTCTGGCTGAAGAAATGTCGTCTCATTTCAGTTTTAAATTTTAACCCCCTCTAATTTTAAGGCTGTGCCCACAGGTCCTAGTCTCCCCGTCTAACGGAAACAACTTCCCAGCATCCACCCCTTCTAAACCATATATTATCTTGTAAGTTTCTATTAGATCTCCCCTCAACCTTCTAAACTCTAATGAGTACAATCCCAGGATCCTTAGCTGTTCATCATACGTTAAACTTACCATTCCAGGCATCATCCGTGTGAATCTCCACTGGACACGCTCGAGGGCTAGTATGTCCTTCCTGAGGTGTGGGGCTCAAAATTGGACACAGTATTCTAAATGGGGCCTAACTAGAGGTTTATAAAGCCTCAGAAGCACATGGCTGCTTTTATATTCCAACCCTCTTGAGATAAACGACAACATTACATTCGCTTTCTTAATCACCGTCTCTACCTGCAAGTTAACCTTTAGAGAATCCTGGACAACACTCCCAGATCCTTTTGAACTTCAGCTTTACGAATTTTCTCACCGTTTAGAAAATAGTCCATGCCTGTATTCTTTTTTCCAAAGTGCAAAACCTTACATTTACTCACATTGAATTTCATCACCCATTTCCTGGACCACTCTCCTAAACTGTCTAAATCTTTCTGCAGCTTCCTCACCTCCTCAGTACTACCTCCCTGTCCACCTATCTTCGTATCATTGGCAAACTTCGCCAGAATGCCCCCAGCCCCTTCATCCAGATCATTAATATAAAAGGTGAACAGCTGCGGCCCCAACACTAAACCCTGCGGGACACCACTCGTCACCGGTTGCCATTCCGAAAAAGAGCCTTTTATCCCAACTCTCTCCCTTCTGTCTGACAGCCAATCCTCAATCCAAGCCAGTAGCTCACCTTGAACACCATGGGCCCTCACCTTGCTCAGCAGCCTCCCGTGAGGCACCGTATCAAAGGCCTTTTGGAAGTCTAGATAGATAACATCTACTGGGTTTCCCTGGTCTAACCTACTTGTTACCTCTTCAAAGAATCATAACAGGTTTGTCAGGCACAATCTCCCCTTACTAAATCCATGCTGACTTGTTCTAATCTGACCCTGCACTTCCAGGAGTTTAGAAATCTCATCCTTGACAATGGATTCTAGAATTTTACCAACTATCGAGGTGAGGCTAATTGGCCTAAAATTTTCCATCTTTTGCCTTGATCCTTTCTCAAACAAGAGAGTTACAACAGCAATTTTCCAATCATCTGTGACATTCCCTGACTCCAGTGACTTTTGAAAGATCACGACCAAAGCCTCCGCTATTTCCTCAGCCACCTCCCTCAGAACTCTAGGATGTAGCCCATCGGGGCCAGGAGATTTATCAATTTTTAGACCTTTTAGCTTTTCTAGCACTTTCTCTTTTGTAATGCCTACCATACTCAACTCTGCCCCCTGACTCTCCCTAATTGTTGGAATACTACTCATGTCTTCCACTGTGAAGACTGACGCAAAGTACTTATTAAGTTCTTCAGCTATTTCCTTATCTCCCATCACTAGCCTTCCAGAATCAATTTGGAGTGGCCCAATGTCTACTTTTGCCTCTCGTTTGTTTCTTATGTATTGAAAGAAGCTTTGACTATCATTTCTAATATTACTAGCTAGCCTACCTTCATATTTGATCCTCTCCTTCCTTATTTCTTTCTTTATTATCCTCTGTTTGTTTTTGGAGCCTTCCCAATCTTCTGATTTCCCAGTGCTCTTGGCCACTTTATAGGCTGTCTCTTTTTCTTTGATACATTTCCTAACTTGCTTTGTCAGCCGAGGCTGTCTAATCCCACCCTGGATAATCTGTCTTTTCTTTGGGATGAACCTCTGTACTGTGTCCTCAATTACACCCAGAAACCTCTGCCATTGTTGCTCTACTGTCTTCCCTGCTAGGCTCTGCTTCCAGTCGATTTTCGTCAATTCCTCTCTCATGCCCCTGTAATTACCTTTATTTAATTGTAACACCATTACATCCGATTTTGCCTTCTCTCTTTCAAACTGCAGACTGAATTCTACCGTATTATGATCGCTGCCTCCTAAGTGTTCCTTTAAGATCTCTTATAAAGTCAGGCTCATTACATAGCTCTAAGTCCAGAATAGCCTGCTCCCTTGTGGGCTCCATCACAAGCTGTTCCAAAAAGCCATCCTGCAAACATTCCCTGAACTCCCTTTCTTTGGATCCACCGGCAACATTATTCACCCAATCCACCTGCATATTGAAGTCCCCCATGATCACCGTGACCTTGCCTTTCTGACATGCCCTATTTATTTCTCGGTGCATCTTGCGCCCCTGGTCCTGATCACTGTTAGGATGTCTGTACATAACTCCCATTATGGTTTATTTGCCTTTGTGGTTCCTCAATTCCACCCACACAGACTCCACATCTTCTGACCCTATGTCGTTCAGTGCCGTAGATTTAATTTCATTAACTAACCTTCCAGCTCAGCGAGCAAACTCACATCCAGAAACTCAACCTGAGCTACAAATCTTCTCAAAACTCGCTATTTAATTTCATTCTTAACTAACAAGGCCACACCACCCCCTCTGCCCACCTCCCTGTCTTTTCGATATGTTGTGAATCCTTGGATGTTTAACTGCCAGTCCTGAGCTCCCTGCAACCACGTCTCTGTGATGCCTACCACATCATAATCATTCAAGAGGATTTGTGCTGTTAATTCATCTACTTTGTTGCGGATGCTACGAGCATTTAGATAAAGTGCCTTAATGCTAACTTTCTTATCATTAGTAGAGAGGTTGGAAATCCCAAGATGTCTTAAGCTATCCTTCCTTTTTGCTGTATTCCTAGTCTGCCTCGAGCTTAAATCCACCTGTACACATGCTATCCTGTTGCTTATCTTTCCATTTAACTCCATACTCGCTGTCTCTTTCACTTTCCCTTCCCTGCCCCCCGACTCACGAGTTTAAAGTCCTACTGACCGTCCTATTTATCCTTTTCGCTAGAACACTGGTTCCAGATCGGTTCAGGTGGAGACCGTCCCAACGGTACAGATCCCCCCCGGTTCCAAAACTGATGCCAATGCCCCATGAAATGGAATCTCTCTTTCCCACACCAATCCCTTAGCCACGTGTTTACTTCCCTAACTTTCTTATCTCTATGCCAATTGGCACGTGGCTCGGGCAGTAATCCGGAGATTATGACCCTTGAGGACCTGTACTTCATTTCTTTCCTAGTGCTTGATAATCCCTGAACAGATCCTCTACCCGAGCTTTGCCCATGTCGTTAGTCCCAACATGGACCACAACAACCGGATCCTCCCCCTCCCGCTCCAATATCCTTTCAACCCGGTCGGAGATGTCCCGCACCCTGGCACCAGGCAGGCAACACACCATGCGGGGCTCCCGATCCGGCTTGCATAGGATACTATCTGTCCCCCTAATTATAGAATCCCCTATAACACCTACCTGGTTTTTTGCTCCCCCCCCTTGAATTGCCGTCAGCACCACAGTGCCATGGTCAGCTGGCTCATCCTGTCCGCAGGCCTTTCCCTCATCCGTACAGGGAGCAAGAATCTCATACCTGTTGGTCAAGGTCAAGGGCTGAGGCTCCTGCACCCCTGAACTCTGAATCCCTCTACCTGCCTTACTTACAGTCACACCTTGTCCCTGAGCACTTTCTGAGTTTGACTTATTTAATCTACCGGGTGTGACTGCCTCCTGAAACAAAGTGTCCAGGTAACTCTCCCCCTCCCGGATGTGCCGCAGAGTTTGAAGCTCACATTCCAGATCATTAATTCTGATCCGGAGTTCTTCCAGCAACCAACACTTGCTGCGGATGTGTTCGCTGCCGTTCATAAGAAGTGGGTGGAAGGTTATTGGGGTTAGGCATTATTAGAGTTAACTAGGCTGTAAGGGCTAACTATGGAAAAGTAAAAAGCAGGCTTCAATTAATAAACCATATAACAGCTGAACCTTAAGGATGGTGCCAACAGTAATCTCTAAACAACAATCAGTGCTTTCAAAACACTCTAAAGAGGTCTTGGAGCTGGATGAGATTTAGAGCAGGAGACAGGGTGGGTGTTAAATGATTCTTGATAATGGTGAAAGAGGAGCCATTAGCGACATTATATGAACGAGAACAGACATTTGTTTCCTATAATTTTATGAAGAAAAATTGGAATAATGGATGATGCAATGTCCATGTGGCAAAAATTTACATAAGGATATTGCCTTTTCCTGCAGATTTGAGTTACATGCGTTAACCCTGGAATGCACTTTCCCTGCATACTCTACACTTAAATAAATAATCGAAACCCTGCAAACACAATATTGGGAATCTGGCAGCATCAGATCAGCCATGATCTTATTGAATGGAGGAGCTTGAGGGCCGAGTGGCCTAGTCTTGCTCCTGAATCGTATGGGAAATGGGGATGCTAATGTCCTTGGCGTAGTAATCACACACTCAGCGATACTGCCATGTGGACACAGGCTCAAACAGCAGCTGGTGGAAGTTAAATTCTCTAATTAGTAATGTTGCACATGAAAGTCTCATCACTTGTCACAAAAACACATCTGCTCATTAGTGAGGTCTGTTTTCTTTACCTGGTCTGGCCTATATGTGACTCCAGACTTTCAGCATTGTGCTGACTCTTAATTTCCCTCTGAAATGCCCAGGCAAGCCCCTCAGCCCAGGGGTAATTAGAGATGGGCATGAAAACTGGCCCTACCAGCAACGGCCATGACCCGTGACAAAAATGCAAAAACATAAAATTTCGCATCTATTTTTTATGTAGATGTGATATTGCTTGGGCACCCAAAAGCTCTCCCACCCTCACCCCTAGGGATACTGAGGTATGATCGTCCGTGGCATTTAGGATTCCCTTAATTACCCCAAATTTGTGGTAACAGAAAGGAAACAATAAACAGTGATACCTCCCGGATGTTATGAATTATTTCCATTGGACTCAACATGAGGGAGTTCTACATGGTGCGTCATCCTATATCCAACTTATTCCCAGTGTATGAGCGTCAGTGACAAAAACAGCAGTGACTGTGTGACCCTAGTTATCTTCAAGAAGGTGGTGGTGTGCAGTCTGATAGGTTAGGTACACCCCCAGCGCTAAGAACACTAATTATATGGGGGTGAGGTGGCTGGAGTGGACTGGGAAGGAGTTCAGCAGAAAACATTGTTGAGGAACAATGGCAAGCATTTTTTAAAATTCATTTTTAGGGTGTAGGTGTTGCTGACTGGGTCGACATTTATTACCCACCTCTAATTGCTCTGAAGAAGGTGGTGATGAGCTGCCTTCTTGAACTGCTGCAGTCTGTTTGATCCATAGTGCTGTTGGGGCGGGAGTTCGAGGATTTTGACTCAATGTTGAAGAAAATAGTTAATCATTCACAGCAAAGATATATCCCAGTGAGGAAGTAGGATTCCAGGAAGGGGATAAACCAACCGAAGAAGATGAGGATGATATCAAATTGAAAGAAAGAACATGCAACGTGGCAAAGATTAGCGTTAAACCAGCGGATTAGGAAAGAGTCAAAAGCCAACCAACAATTGCCAAACTAAATCAGAAAATAAACTATGAAGGATGAAATTTTTCTGGAACATTGGGCAAATGGTTTTCTCTTTTTTTGAATCTCAATCTTCCCGGAATCTGAGAATGTCTCTGTCTCACTTATGTTTTCATTTTTCACAAAAGTTGTCAAATGAAACAATGGTAGAGATAGTGACACTGCCTTTATAATAACACTGAAGACGCAACCCCTTGCAAACCGTGTTTGAGTTTAGTATTCCATCTGAGGCTTAGTCCATGAGTTTCTTCCTCCTAAGCATGCAAAGATGTGTTAAAAATTGATTTAGTCTAGCAGCATCTGTGGAGAGAATCAGAGTTAACGTTTCAGGTCGAATGACCCTTAGAACCCTGAGGTCTCTTGAGACCTAAACTTGTCCCCCAACCAATATAATTTTAAAAAGAGATCAGCTGGCCATTTCTGGTGGAATTGGGGCAAATTTTGATACAGAAACCCCAACCTGTCCCCAACCAGGTCAACCCTGCTTCAGTGTTGTAATTCTGGGATAACCCTTGCCTGGAGCTCTCACTGTGTGAAATGTGTCCCTCATTTCCTACACTGAACTTCAAACTTATTTCACCTTGGCTGTAATATGCTTTAAGATGACAATTGACAGATGAGTTTAATTGAGATAAATGTGAGGTGGTGTTTGGGAGGGTGTGTGTATGTGGGGGGAGTTGTGGTGGGGGGTGTGGTGTTTGGGAGGGAGTATGTGTTTTGGGGGGTGGGGTTTGGAGTGTGTGTGCAGGGCGTGTATGTGGTGGGAAGGGAGTGTGTGTAGGGGGTTGCAGAGTGTGGTGTTTGGGAGGGTATGGGTGTGGGGGGTGTGGTGTCTGGGAGTGTGTGTGTGGGGGGTGTGGT